>NW_021680677.1:516111-624309 GCF_001412515.2 Diachasma alloeum | reverse complement strand
TTTTTTTTGTGTTTTTTAAGATCATATTTACTGGACTTATTTAATAAATTATTACTATTTCTATAAATAAAAGCCTAAATAAATTTATTTAATTGTCCTTTTTTTTAAGTGTCTAAACCAGAATGATCCCTTAAATTTTTTCGTGCGTGATAGGGGAGGCTGAGGCAAAGTAGTATCGGACCTCAGTTATCCACAACGCGATGGAAAAAGTAGAAAAAACAATGAAAAAAACAGCTGTTCCACTTTGCCCAACTGTTCCATTTTGCCCCCCTCCCCCTTAGAATAATTGAATTGGAATTGACACTTTTTCCTCACTTTCTCTATCGAATTTTAAATTTTCAAAGCCAAATTCCTCGAATTTTCAATGATTACCAGCTATCTTTTTCCGTGGGACTCTTATGGGCGATATACGCATAATTAGTGCAGAGTATCCGCATAGTTCATCGGCGGATTGTCCGCATATTTTATGCGTATTTCATGCATAACTATGCGGATTCCGCCCATAGTGTTGACTCGCGGAGCTTATGTGCAAAACCCGCATAACTGTCCGGATTATCTGCATAGTGTTTTCTGTGTGTGCAAGAATCGATTTTCCCACATCACTCGATGGTTTACGTGTCGCCTCACACGGTCTGTTGAGTGGTTATGTCTCCGTCGACGAATACCTGACGACTATTGTTATCGCTCTCCTCGCTTGATTAACCCACTGCAGTTTTAACGCCTGCATTTCCCACCAGTCAACTTCCCTTCTAAAAATGTTGAAATTTCAACCATTTTTCTTCCTTTTCAACTCTTAATGTACCAGATATGAAGCGTCATTTTCTCAAGAGTTACATTAAAATTTTACGACAAATCAATAACTCCACTGGATCGATGTCTTGCCATTGAGAGCCATAACTACTGGCATCGATCAAAAATCCAGGGGCTCTGATAGTCCGTCTGGAGTTTTCCCGTCTCCGCTGCGATGGAGAGTGATTAAAAAAGTTGATCCCTCGGCATCGTCTCACCTATCACTTCATTTCTCTGTTTGTCATTCCTCAAGTTCTTGTGCAGCTTTTTTTTTATACTTCTGTTTTTCCTACCACGATAGAGCCGGACAATACGCCGGAGTAATTGTTGTGCGAGGGAGACAAGCGTTCGTTGAAGGATTGCCGAAGACGAAAAGAATGGAGAAACAAAAAGTTAGAGAAGAGAAAAAAAAGTTTCTCTAAGAAAAAGCAAGACCGAGGAGGAGAAAAGAAAGCACGCAGTGCAGGGGCCGATAGTGTCGGATTACCATTGGCATTGTGGAGTGCAGACATAAGGGGTCGCGGAGGGAAAAGTGGAGAAAGTGAGGGTGGAGAATCAGACAAGACGAAGAAATTATTAGAAATACCGAACGGGCGTCCAATACCGTCTTGTAGTGAAGTGAGGGTGGGTTAGCAAAGGTGAACCGAGTCGTTTTCCTTTTCTTCATTTCACCTGACATCGGAGATATCGGAACTACTGAGGTGAAGGAAAAAACGGATGCTAAAGAATATCAGGAGAAAGAGAATTGAAATGTTGAAAGAGAAAAAGCAACTTCTGACATGGCTTCACTCGTCCTTCTTACGAAGATCTATCTTGACAATGTATCTCTAAACAATTTACATGCTATAGGGAAATAAATGCGCATGGTTCACTGCAGAGATTCACGCATTGTATTTTCATCCCTGAACAATGGCATTACCTCTGCATTTATCCGATAATAATCGGTGATATCGCTGGAAAAATGAATCAAATTTAATGGAGAACTCAATATTAAATTTCCTTGATACTCGAATGCAACCATAAAACCCAACAATAAAGTCCAATTTACTTCGCAATTTACCTTTATCCCTGTACAGAGATACCGAGAGACGAACAATTGAAGGGAATATTCATGGCAAAAACTGTAAATCACTTCGTGGGAGAGTGATGAATGAAAGAATACAATTAGGAATTGGACCTGCTGGTGAGTACAAACAAGGATGGAAAACATTGTGTCAATCCAGTGGGACTGACACAGATAGAGCCTGCGAAAGGAGGAGAGAAGGGGGAAGTGCTGTAGCGCAGGGTCGAGATATCGACGAACAGATACGAGCTTCGGGGGTAATTGTTATCCGATAAACCGGGGGAAAGGCTTGCTGAAGGATAGATGTGACGTCACCAAGACAGTTTCACGTATAATTGGATTCGGGGTGGGGTATGCGGGAGACCCATCAGGTTTCAAAATAAATCATTTGCGTTTGACTCTCGCACATTCTTGAGGGGAGAGACTACTCGTGATAGTTTCCTCTCCTCATCTTGTGAATACTTACCTTCATCATGATGGTGTTCCGTTTCAGAACAAAATATTTATTAATTTTCTTAGAAATTTATCAATTATTCAAAATTGCTACTTAAACTGTTCAATTTATAATGATTCCGTAAGTCTGTCAACTTCAGTTGTAACTTTTATACCAAATTGTAACACTTGAATATTTCCCGAAATTTCAAATCCTTTACAATTCTTTGAAACTGACGTCACCAAGCCAGTTTCACGTACAAGTGAATTTGGAGTGAGGTCTGCGAGAGAACCATCAGGTTTCAGAATAAATCATTTGCATTTGACTCTCGCACATTCTTGAGGGGAGAAACTGCTCGTGATAGTTTTCTGTCCTCATCTTGTGGATACTTATCTTCATCATGATGGTTTCAATCATGGTTTTTCGTTTCAAAACGAAATATTTATCAACTTTCTTAGAAATTTATCAATTATTCAAAATTGCTATTTAATCTGTTCAATTTATAATGATTCCATAAGTCCGTCAACTTCAATTGTGAATTTCGTACCAAATTGTAACGCTTGAATATTTCCCGACGTTTCAAATCCTTCATTGGCTGTAACTCGCCATTATCAAATTGTTCAATTTAATTCCGTTAATTAATGACCCATTCAAATTATATTTTCCATTGTAAGAGTGTTTTCAATTCTTCTATAATCATAATTGCAGAAAATTCCGTGAATCTTTGACAAAATTGAATTTTTTATTGATTTGGATCTGAAATAGGTAGAAAAATCTGGGGTTGAAACTTTATTCTTTATCAATAATTCCTGATAAGAGGTCTCAACTTTCTATAACTAGAGAAAGGGCGGGTGAAATACAGATCTATTATCCATTTTGTATTCGATTATGATAAATTTTTTTAAATAATGAAAGAGACAATGGGATACGGAGAAGGGATTGACTGCACTGATAGAAGGCTTTGCTTGTATCTACCTGACGGATTCGGTTGAAGGTTTTTTTTCGATTAGGTTCACATAACTGGACATTCATTGATAACTAGGACTAATCGCGGTACACTCAACTGCTGGTTGATTTTAACACCATTTGATTATGATAAATTTTTCGCTTGACGCAAACCGGGAACCGTTTAATACAACTGGGCGTTTGGTAATAGTTACCGAATCGAGGTTAGTTCAACGCGCCCTCTAGCTCAGGCTTTTCCTCACGTTGAAATCTTCAGAGAATATATAAACAAAAACGTATTTACTTTATTAAAATAATATAAGCGATTAATTGTAGGGTGTGAGTAAAACAATAACACTTTTAATTGGAAGAAGATTGTTTATAAACGGAAATTTCTGTAGTGAAATTGAAAAAAAAGTTTTACAAAAAAAGTTCTTATGGATATTACTCCAACTCCCCTGGTTTCTGATATGCTTATCACAAATCCAACCTGGTGAATAATTAATTGACTTACCTCGTTAAAATAAAATTGTAATAAATATTCATATAAAATACTTTTCATAGAATTCATCGGCGGCGGATTGTGTCCCTTTTGTGGTTATGTTTTGGATAATTATCAAATCCTAAAATACATTCTCCTCTGTGTAACGTCGTTTTTTCTGGAAGTATAACCATTTTCAGTACATTTTCACTGCATTTCCACATCTAGACGGCCCGTATTTTCAAATTTTCACATGACAATCAATGTTTAATAATAAACAACAGAGAAGTTACACCAACTAGCGATTCGGTAACTATTACCAAATCCTCCAGTTGGCTCAACCTTAACCTCTCAACTGAGCCGTTCGGTAACTATCAACGGGCCATTCAGTTGTTCTTATTTTACTGCGACATTAGGTAACAGTTACCGAGCCTGTGTAATATCAACCGAATCCTTCTATCAGTGTGGTTGTATCATACTTGTCTTGTTTTTGCCTTCATTTCGTTTTAAATATTATAAGTAGATCTTAAATATTACATACGTAGATGGGTAGGGGGCTCGATAGAGATGGATGGGACAATGTGAAATGTTCATCAGCAACTCAAAATTCTATTATTCCGGTTTATAATCAAAAATATCTGAAATTAAACTGTATTGAATAATAACAAGCAATAAAAAAATTGATACCAGCGCCCGAAAATCATTTGAAAATACGGTGAAAATTCGTTGCCCCTCGAGCCAAAATACGTGTACAAATGAAACATCCTGGAACCACAGTATGTAATTCCATCGACCAGTAATACTCTGTGTCACTAGTATATTTCATCGATTTCTCAGTGAAGAGTCAGGGCGTGAGATATATCATTCATTTTATCGTGTTGAATGGTAAATTTTTCTAAGAGAAATGATAAGGTGCTTCGTGTTCGAATTAAACTCATTCTCCTCATTAAAACCGAAATGCATATATAGGCAATTCGAAAATATCAATTTCATTTTTAAAGCGAAAATAAGCGTGAAATTGAAATTTTTTATATAAATCTTTAAACATATATATGATTGATGGCAAAAAAAGTAACATTATTTTTTTCAAAAAAGATCACAGAGAAAACAAATTTCTAGTTTCCAAAACCAAGATTTCCTCAGAATGAAAGAAAATACGGAAAAAAATATATTCGCGAATCGGGTATATAATATTCCGGAATCCGGTATATATAATTTTTAAATGGATTCCCAGTGGATATTGGCATAAATTCTAATCCAATCCAAAATATGATAATTTCTGTCACAGGCATTGCATTTTCGAGGAGAGTGCTGATACAGTTCCTGAAAGTTCGCCCCGCTATACGATTATCAAAATTCAGGGATAATTTTAAAGACGAATTTCTATCCGTGCTATTTAATCGATTTTCTGATGCGAAAAAAAATGATTTTCTTCGCCAAATATATCATAAAAGCGTGAGAAATATACATGAATTTTCAACAATGCACGGCTGTATAAAATCGAAAAGGTATGAAAAGTGCACAAAAGCATATTGAATTTGTTGTATACACCAGACACTATTGGGAAAAGTTTTAATGGCAAATTACCAATGCGTGAGAACAGTTATTTGAAACATCTGACATACCCAAATGAAATTTTGATGTTCAACGGCTGAAAATAACCAATTTTGTGAGGTCGCTCCCTCCCCAACCGTACTTCGCGTGTCAAGCATCGGTGTCATTGTACCGGTAACTTTTAATTGCAGATTGCAACTGCATTAGAAAAAAAATACCACGATTGCTTTTTCATGAAAATTCACCAGCGTCTGTACGTGTCACAATTCATCTCGTATATCATGAATACCAGAAATGTTTTTTTTTATTTAGTTGTGTGCATTTATATTTTTGTTTGTTATCCGCTACCACTAGAGGATATAAAACAGCGCCGTAACTGCTATCCGATAGGGAGGGTCACCAGACTTTTTTTCCCCATTTATAAAGGCAAATTCTATGCATCCATGACTACCGAGCACATTGTCTGCTGAGGTTAATGAATGAAGGATATCCCATTTTTTTCATGACAATTATAATGAACGAACAATTGAGTATTGATTTCACGACTAAGCAGATTGAACTTACCATTCAACACAGAGAAGAAAGTACGGTAAAAACTCGAGTAGTTGATACTACAATCAACGCAAACACTGTCACTCCCTAAATTGTTACAGCTACGAAAAACAGACAACATTTAAAGTAGGAATTTTACTATACACTCGTCACTTTCGCTTCTGAATGGAAGCTTTGTTTTCGTTGATTTTGATGATCTTCTAATTTTGCCTGGAAATGACCTAGAATATCATGAGATGTGAAGATAGGATGGTTTTAGAAAATGTGTACTTGTATGTTCGGATGTGCATGCGAATTTCTCGGAAATTTTTTATAAATCTTGAAAGAAAACAAACTAAAGTTGAAGCTAAAAATCTAACATTTCGTGACATAATTGGTATGACTTTGAAACACTTCTGGGCGCAATTTTAGCTCAATTGGCGACGTAGGTTTCGAGATACAACAATTTCTCAAAAATGTTGTTTCCTCAATATGTCGAAAGATACGTGACTGCATTGAATGTTTTTAATCTTGAAATACTCCCAGTGATAATGTTTATCTAATGAAATTGTATTATTGCTATGTAACTAGGGACAGTGTGGTAATAGTCGGCATTTTTCGTTTTCAGGAGACAATGGTTCTGTGCACGATAACTCCCGAAAAAATTTTGGTCTTATGATATTATAAAATGAGATTATCGGTAGCTACATCGGACATGTGGTTTAGAAGATATTCCACTTTTTGTGAAAAACGGTTTTTTTATTGTTTTTTTTTCAATTTTTGATTAGAATCGTGTTTTTTTCAATACAACAGCTAAAGCTGCAAAATCTTGAATAGAAATGACGCAAAAAATCAATCGAATTATTTTATAGAATATTCAGAGACCTCCAATGGGCTTACAGTAGATTCTCTCTAATTCGAGGGGTTCGCGACGTGTCCTTGGGTGATTTTCTCCAAATCTCGGATAGAAGAGTTCCCCCCACTCTGTTCTATCGTTGAGCAGTGTGAGCGTGTAGGAATGGTCCGCTTAGTGGGGAGTTACGGAATCAAGATTGTAGAAGGGGAAAAACAACATAACCTATGACTGTCAAATGAGAGCCGTCAAAAATTAAACTAAAAATGTAATGATTATAACTTTATTAGAAAAATGACAGGTACATTAACCCTTGATGTTTATAATACTAATTGCTATTACAACAATTCACTTTAATTATAACTTTGTTTAAACTTAAAAAATACTAGACAACTATGACTCATTGGTCTAAATATTTAAACAAACATTATGATGAATCACATTTTAGTTGCATCTAAACTTCATTATGGTGAGAAAATAACGAATTGGTTAAGTACATATTTCTTAATTAATAATATCACTCCTGTTAAATATTATTATCAGATGAGTGTTCACAACTTTGTTTAAACTTAAAAAATACTAAACACCTATGACTCATTGCTCTAAATTTTTAAACAAATATTATGATGAATCACATTTTCGTTGCATTTAAACTTCATTACGGTGAGGAAATAATGAATTGTCTAAGTACATATGTCTTTGTTAATAATTCTGTAGTGAAGCGGTCAACCAGGTTAAGTCGATTTTTTTCGAAAATGGGTTTTTGACGTCGAAAGACTCTAAATAGCATAACGCATCTGCAGACGAGAGGATTTGAGCGAAAAACAATAATTGATCACATTTTGCGATGAAATAAAACAAGTTCAGTCGCATATTTTAAGTTCGATGATTGTCCATGAAGCTATGTCAACTTAACTCGAAAAAAAAATTTCGAAAAAAGAAGCTAAGTCGACTTAACTCCTGCGAGTAAACAGTTGTGACTAACCGAGAGTTATAACAGGATCTAATCATTTCTAGAATCCCTCGAACGTTTTGAAAATCCTCTAGCAATTTTCAAAAGTTTTTTGGAATTCCCAGAAATTGCCAAAAACTTATGGCGATCCTTTTTAGAAAATTTTCAAAATTTTTTAGAAATTCCCGAAAATTTCGAGACCTGAAAATTTCGAAAAATTTCAGAAAATTTGAAAAAAAAATGAATCCTCAAATTTTTTAATTTTTGATTTTCAGAATCTTTGGAGATTTCGGATTGTTTTTGTAAAATTTCGGAAACTGCTGAAAATTTTGGAATCGTTGAAGTTTTTAATTAAAAAATTTTTGTCATCTTTGGATAAGGGATTTAGCACATATGCTCGTGGACTCATAATCTTTTTTTTCCGTCATGATTTCCATTTTCCGCTGCATCTCTGCACGACACGAAGCGTTTCAACTGTCCTCCCCTCATAATGGACTCGCTCATTACAAAAACCAGTGTCATTACACGTGCATGGAGAAGAGCGGCACTTCGATGTAATTTTCGGCGTTCCTACTTTACCGATCGAAGAATAAGACCGCTAAAAAATCATCTTATTCAATGGGATTAATTGAAGGATTGAGGAATGTGGGGGGAGGTATTGAGGGGGTGAGATTGGCCTTCGATATTAGTAAACACGTCTTTGTATTCGCGTTAATCCTTCGAACTATTGTGTCAGTGTATTCACAGCCCTCGACGTGTGATAATCGCTTGAGAGTGAAAAAAAAACATTTGATTAAAAAACGAGAAGATTTGAGATGAGAAAAAAATGACGAAATACAAAAGAGAGCAAATCAAAGGTAGGTTCATAGTCATAAACTTTTATTTATTTTTAGCACATTACGTAATCAATTTTCCATAGCGGGTAGGAGAAAGTTGGAAAACGATGAAAAACTCTTCGAAGACAGAAGGGAATCAAAGAAAACTCCAAAGACTTTTCACAGCAATGAACTCACACAGCCCGAGCGTGAAGACAAAAGGAATCACGAAATGATTGGTAATTCTACACATTTTTATATGGGGAAAAAAATTATTTCACTTTTTGGGCGCTAATTTGAATGCAAGCGCAAAAATAGTTTTATAACGACTGATTCTTTCAATGTAACCGGAACCCCTTCAATAGATTAAAAAGTGATTCAACAATAAGGAGCGTTCATGGAATTATTATTTCTTCCAAGACAAGCAAACAAACTGCGGGGTAATAGGATAATCTGATTTTTTTTTCTTATTAATCTGATTCTTTGGTAGGGAAATCGTATGAAAACTTGAGAGATATAAATTTCATGAAAAACCATCGGAAATCGTTTCAGTAGGGGTAAGTGGGGTGCCGGATCTTGATTAATTTCTTGATTTTCTGGAGGAGCTGAAGCACAAAAAAAATCAGTTGAATATTCTTTATTCTAAGTCCAAATAGATATAAAAATTTCGTTTTTATTCAGTAGATGAATATGACAGTGCTGAAGAGTTTCAAGTGAAAAAGCCAAAGTATTCCAAAGAGAGAAATGCTGCGACTGTCCAAGGTAGATCCTCTGTCCAAATCTTAGATATTGAATAAAATAATGACCCCACCGTTTAAATGTGAAATGAATAACGTACAGAATGAATAATTCCAACAACTCAATATTTCGCACTAGCTACTGCAATGAAATCCAGGATAAAATCGAAAAAGCCTACCGCGAAGCGCAGTGTACCATGGACAATTGACCGATTTACGAAGAAGAGAAAGACCACTGACGAAAAAGGTAAGCCATGAGTATTTCCGGGAATAAATAATGATTACAAGAATAACATCGTGAGTACATTGATTTCACCCACGACTGTGGCTGAGCGGTTCTAGTGCGATATTATCATGCAGGCTACTTGGGTTCGCAACCCGGTGGGTGCGTTGACGTCACAATTGCAAACCGCGATTCCCAATGTTACTACCCCGTCGATTGAAATTATCCCGTTTTCAATTCACAGAATCATCAAAGCCCAGAATCGTTAGTGTACAACAAATAACTCCAGGAACAGTCAAATTCGTCCGTGCAAGTACGAGCAGTACTCCTCATTCAGTGGAGATGCAAAGGGGACAAAATGTTGAGAGTGAAGGAAGAAAAAGCACGCGACAATCTCATGTAGGACACAGCGAAATTGATGGCTTTCAAAACTCTTCAAAGTCGAGGAGAGATAAAGACGATAGGACTGAAAAACAGGATGTGTCACGAGACAGAAAGGAATATAAAGGGATAATTGAACGACCTGAGTCTGAAGAATCGATTACCATTGAGAATCACAGTTCTGACGATGAGGAACTACCATGGTTGAAAGATATGACTGCTGATGTTGTGTCCAGTTTTGGAACGTTGTCACTATCGCAAGGTATAATGAATACTACATTGATTTTTTATCTTTATTCCTATGTAGTGCCGGAACACAATTAATGAAATCATTTTTTCTCCATCATAGAACAGCGAGATGAAACGGGAAAGCTAGACTCTAGAAAAAAAGTTACTCGAGGAAGAAAAGAGATGAATTATAATGAATGTGACTCGGGTGATGAAACTGGTAAAACAATGAATGATGAAATATCCATATCTATTTCATATTCTCAGTTTCAGAAAGTTCATATAATCCTCATACATCAGACAGTGACGACGATGACTATTTGAGCGATCAAAGAAATTCAGGTATTGTTAAATTTGAATATTCTAACAGTGAAATGATATAACTTAATTAAGAAAACACAAGAACGAAAGAACTAAAAGAGAGGGAAGAGGGCTAGAAATGAGTTCAGTAGTGAAGTGGTAAAAGGAGGTAAGTGAAAAAAAGTGGTGTTGACATTTTTGCAAAAATCTCAGAAACGACTAAATTCACGTCAATTTATCAGACATCTTTTTTTGTGGGAAATTATCTGAGCTACAAAAAATGTTATGGGTAAAATCTTCCTAACTCTGATAATTTCGGAGATATTTTTGAAAATGTCAACACTATATTTTTTCACTTACCTCCTTTTACCACTTCACTGCTGAGTTCTAAAATCACCTAACGTCCTAAGATTAAGACGATCTCGTGATCTTGGAGAAATTTATAATTGCAACTGAATTTTTCTCTTGAAATTACGGAAAATGATTATATTACGATCATTTCAAGTTTCTGTTAGATTGATTAATTCATTTCCAAAATCTTTGAGATGGACGTCAACGAGTAGAAAGTATTCGAACGTAATTTCTACCGGAAATTCACAGAATCTTGGGAAAAAAACATTGGAATTAGGAATAAGATGAATATGGCGACATTCAGATCCCAATTTAAATTCCACGATTTCCATTTGACAGAAAAAAAATCGATGTTGGAGAATTGGGAAAATTCTTCATTGAAAACTGTTCCGATTTTCTCTTGTAATTTCCTTCCTTTTTCGTGGCTTTCTTCTTTTTTATTCAATTTGGAAACTAGGAGACTTCATTTTACTCTGTTCTGGAAGAAAACTAATTGACCAAGAAAATTCTCTCTGACATTACTCTGAAAATATGTTCTCTCTGTTAATTGTATTAGAGCCATTTCTGTATTACTGAATTCATACAATCGTTCCAGTCGTCTTATCAGTTAATCATTACATATATTATCAAAACTCTTTACTATGTGTCAAAATCATACGTTTTTCAGGAAAATCCACGAGAGAAAAAATACGAGATAGTTGTGATGACCCTGTTGAAGATGCTCCACCACTGAAAAGAGTCAGGCGGTACGTCAAAAACATGATCTCGGAGGGCAGGAAAAAACAGAAGAAAGCTCGAGATAGTGGTCAATCCTATATGACAAGGAATGGAAAGACAGTACGGGAACGACGCTGTAAAACCCTGACAAATTGTCGAATGAAATGTGCGCAGAAATTATCCCCTGAGAACTGCCAAGAGCTGCATGACGAGTATTGGAAATTGGAGAATATTAATCTGAAAAGATTGTACATGGCCTCTCTGATTTCCACAACTCCGAAGAAGACCAACAGGAATTCGACATGCAGCCCGTCTAAGAAACGCAATCGAGTAGAATCGCGGAAATTTCATGTCTCGGTAAACGGTAGAATTATCAGGGTCTGTAAGGGTTGCTTCCACTGCATTTTCGATCTATCAAATAGCAGTATTGACACTATTGCGAAAAAAATCGTTCAGAATGCAGCTGGAATTCCCCAGAACGATAGGAGAGGGCAGAAAGAACCACCGCAAAAAATCAGCGAGGAAAAAATTAAGAGAATCAGAGACCATTTAACTAGTTTCCCAGCATATGAGTCGCATTACTCGCGAATGAAAACGAGTAAAAAATTCCTATCAAGTCAGTTGACATTACAGATCATGCATCGTCTGTATTGTGAAAAATATCCCGATCATAAGGTTTCACGGTGGAGTTATGAACGTGAATTTCACGCTCTGGGATTGGCGATTAAGCCCCCCAATACAGACACATGCAAGGTTTGTGACAAATTGAAAATTGACTTGATGGGAACTAAGGATGCAAATGAGAGAAAGATTATAGAAGAAAAAATTGAGGGTCACCAGAACGCTGCTAATGCCAAATATGCTGCTAAGAGGCAAGATGTGCAGCGTGCGGAAAATAGTAACAGCAGCAACGTTGTAGTAACTTTCGACCTGCAACAATGTCTCCCAACACCCCATCTGCCGACGTCGCTCATTTTTTACTCGCGGCAGTTATGGACATATAATTTGACATGTCATAACTGCAGCGACGGTAAAAGCTACAACAACATGTGGCATGAGGGTGTTGCCCCAAGGGGGGCGAATCAAGTGGCTTCTGCAGTTTTTCAGTTCCTCATGCGATTGCCAAACTCGGTGACCCACGTTATTTTTTATTCGGATTCCTGCTGTGGTCAGAACAAGAATAACATCATCCCAGTAATGTTCATGTATGCTCTGCAGAAAAAAACTGCATTGCAAACAATTGAACACAAATTTTTCACCCCAGGCCACACCCGAAATGATGGTGACACCGATCACGCCGCAATTGAAAAAGTAAAGAAGAGAACTGAGAATATCCATGTCCCTCGAGATTATTATAATATGGTTAGGAATATGGGAACACGATATGAAGTGGTGGAAATGAATTCTACTAGGCAATTGAATTTTGCGGAACTGTTAGAAACCGGGGGACAGCTGAAAAAACCAACTCACAATAGTAGAGGTGATAAATTCTACTGGAGCGATGTTCAATGGCTCCGGTACAGGAAAACAACATTAGGGTTGGCTCAATACAAAGAGAGCATAGATGAACATGAGAATTTTAAGATAGTTGATTTCAGGAAGAAGAATCGAATGCCACAATTGACTGTCACCCACCTACGTACTGGACCACATCCAATTAATGCCGAAAAAAAAGTTGATCTGTTAAAATTGCTCCCCTTCATTGATGAAGACAGTCGACCCTTCTATGAGAATCTCATTACAGATGATAAGGCACTGATTGATCCTGATATTGTTTTTTCTGACGATGAAGTTGAAGATTAACATGTAATAATTAATAATTGATCGTCTATTCTAAATACCTTCCTGTGAGTTACTCCATTGTGATCTTCAAATTTCTTTGTGAACAATAATCAACTATAGAATAATTTAATAATAATAATCCTTTTCGTAAAAAAAATCTGAACTAGAATACGTATCTAATTTCTTAACTGTAACATCCAAGGGGAGGAAATCATCGCGATGGATCCTAAAATCGGAATTGGAATTCAACTATATTTTCACGTTTCATCATCCGAGAATAAAATTTTATGATGTCCCTCAGATCCCGCCTGTGCAAGAATTTCCGAAAAAAATCATGTAATTACTTATCACTTTTCTCACTTACGATTATCGCCCACTTTGAATTCCCACCCACACTGAACGCTCCACACAATTTAAATTTTTCGCTCCTTTAAGATTCCCTACTCCTCCCAACCAATCTGATTGTACATTCCATTGATGATAATTCATAAAATATCGAATATCTGTCATATTAATAATCACTGGTACAGAGACTGGGTTAAGTCGACATAGCTTCATCATCCCGATAGGAAAAAGAAGCTAAGTCGACTTAGCTTGTCAATTATGGAATACATTTTGAAGCTAAGTCGATTAAAATCGAGATAGAATGGTCTGCCACTGATGTTACTCTGTGTGCGCAGAGTCAACTTGAAATGAAACGAAATCCATCAATCGGTTTGGAGAAATTATGAGCTGGACGAGCGGAATACGTTTTTTAGCTCTCCTGAAAAATTTGCTTTTTTCGACTTAACCTGGTTGACCGCTTCACTACAGAATTAATAAGTGCCATTATTTATTTCATTCACCGCTCGCAACTTGAACTGTCGATTTGAGTAGAGACATGTTTACGTTTTTTGCCGAGTGTCGATATTTTTCCATTTTTAGAGGTTATGGTTGTCGGCAACACGTAGATGGGCCACAGTCAATTTATCTCGTTTGCGCAATTCTGTGCGCATGACGTCATGGACAAGGATGGATAACATTCCACGAGTGGTGGAACGTTCTTGGTGGGAGGGCAGGCTCGGAGGGGAAATTTTGCGGATTGCAGAGTCGTCAAATTAGAGAGACGCTACTGTATAAAGTTTCAACAGCAATTCAGTAGATTTTTTTATGAAAGTCGTAGATTTTTCTTGTGATTTTTTGTGAATTTGGTTTTTCGTCAATGAATGCCCCCACCGGAGGCTACGCCCCCTAGATACCGCTTTTGCGCCCCCTCCTAACCCGTTTGGCGGGACTTCGTGATAAAAAATGGATTATGTCATTTGGCCGATAGCCTCGGATCGTGAGTCGTATGAAGTTTGCGGCACTTCGGCGAGTCGCGTCTCCGATGTTGAGTGAACCTCGGCCTATCGACCGAATGACATCGTCTACTATTACGTGTCAATGTTATAATCTCTAATTTAAAAGGGTAATTTTTGAACAGCAAAACTTGTCTGTCAAATGATTTTTTTTTCCAATGAAAAAGTTTTCATTATTAAAATAGAGAATTCTCTATTGAAGCACTGAAATTTTTCCCGAAGGGTTCTCACAAAAATTTTTGAACTGTTCTCCTCGTGAATCAGCCGAAGCTGATGAATTTAATAGTATAGTCATCAGCCCAAAGGGTGAAGATGAATTAGTTTCATTCATATGTTCGACATCAACAACTTTTAACTTACAATTTTCCCTACCCCAACTGCACTCGTTTCTCTCTCTCTCCTTTCCCACAAGCCTAGCCGCCCTGTGACTGAATTGCACTGATTGTATTCTCATGCAAAATATGTCGCCGCGTAATAACCAAGCATGACTGGACGCTACCCATATTCATTTTCCGCACACACATACATCCATATCCACCGTTATAATTACCATCAGCTGTTATTTAACTTTTTACCTATTACGTTGATTAATTTCATTCTAAATCAACGCTGAATTATTAATTAAAAATCATGAAAACTATCTCATTAATCATTCACACCGAGTCAACGTCATAAATAATTATTTCATGATTTGTTGGTCGAGTGCGTTTGCGAGGGGATGAAGGGGGCTGCGGGCTTCACGTGGGCAGTTTCAACCCGATAATACATTAAAATGAAGTGAATACCAGCCGATGCCGATGCAATTAGGACAATTCATATTGAATTTCGTTCGTGGAGGGTTACAAATTCATTTTCATATGTCAGTATTTTGGGTACGTCAATCTTCCCCTTCTCTTCTCCACATCCGCGCCACTCTTGACCAAGTGACGAGCCTCCAATACCTCTCCATCCACTGTTTTCCGATGATGAACATAGCAAATTCGTTGCGCTTGTTGTTCAACTCAATGCAGATGGAAACAGAGGGTTAACTCATGCTTGTGAAAATTCCCTGAAGTATTTAGTGACTAATTTACGTGAAATTTTGATCGATTTTAGTGTTGATCGTTCCGTCCTATGTACATTCAATGAAATTGAAATTCCAATTTGGTGTGTCGATGAAAATGTATGGAAATTATGGACATTTAAAAGACTAATGCCAGGAATTTGACAGTTATTCAAAATACAATCGAATGCAATTCAATATTTATGAGGAATTCGAAAATCTATTGAGCATAAAAGATTTTATAATTCTTAAGAGGTAACGGTACTCATTGCGTGTGTTGAATTTTAGAATTGTCCTCGTTTCCACACAGAGAAAGTAACATAGTAAAGATTACCATGTCGGAATCTACACGTAGTAAACGTTACCAAAGTTTTCTAAGTAATACCATGGATATGGTAATGGTTACTATGGGGCGTAGTAAACTCCTCAATGGTAATAGATACTATGGGCATAGTAATAATTACTGTTACATAGTGAGCTTACTATGTTAACACAATAACGCTTACGATGTTAACATAGTAAGTTTTATAAATGTAAATAAATGCTTTCTTCATAAAAGTAAAGACTTTGTTATGTATAAATACGGAATCATTGTTTACATGGCGAAGGAAAGGAATTTATTGATGTGTAATGATTCAGTTGGAATTAAATAAATTGTTTATCTATTTCTAATTGATTATGTACTTCTAACGAATGCACTATTGATTTCATATAATTGAAGCTTTATTATTTAAATAAATATATCAAATTCGAACAAAAATATTGTAGACTTTAATAGGAAACATAGTAACCATTACTATGGGATATCGTAAAGATTACTATGCAGGGACAGTTGAAAATCCTTTTACTATGTTAGTATGGTAATCTCTCCTGTGGCCATGGTAATATTTACTATTTAATTGTGTCCGTGCATGGTTATTAATTTTTGGAAACCAGAAAACTTCAACCACTCCATTACTATATTGCGCAGTGCCTGAACTTTTGTGGTTTTCAAAAATTCATAACTATGGGCACGAGGACGATTCTATAATTCAGCACATACAAGGGGTGCCGTCACAACTCACATTTTCAATTATTATTATTATTTTTTTTTAATCGCTATTTTACATCGCTTCGACCCGGTTAGGGTATACTGCGATGATGATCAAGACTTTAAATGGTTAGATCGCATAGTTGCCAGACTTGGCGACTTGTCGTCAAATATCTGGCAACACAGTTCAATTGAAAAATATTGAAATAAATCAAGAATAATTAGAAAATTCCGTTAGAAGGGCGGCGGTGGGTCATCCGAGGTTAAAGTGAATCAAGTTCGACGAAAAGTGACGGAACTCCCGGGAGCTCAGTAGGTAGAGTACCAGACCGGTAATCTGAAGGTCGCGAGTTCAAACCTCGCTCGGGCATTCCTCAATTGTTTCCAAAATTGATTCACAAATATCATAGGTGCCAAACTGGGCGACTTGTCGCCAAAATATCTGGCAATACAGTTAGGTCGCACCATTCTACCCGGCCGGGATTTGAACTCGGAACCTTTCGCATGTGAGGCAACGAACTTACCCACTGCGCCAAGCCACCGGGAAATTTTCAATTATAGGCGAAGGTAGGGCAAAACGAACCGGGAGGGCAAAAGGGACCGCAAGGCAAAACGGACCCCTAGGGCAAAACGGACCACTGACAGAAAATTGGTCATTTTTATTTTTTTTTCTTTCCTTCAAATCAGCAACACTGAATGTGTTGAATTAAAAGTGAGTTTTAGGATCAAAACCACCACAGGGGTTTTATAGACAAGAAGTGTCGTTGAACCGCAATTTGATCAGATTTGCTAATCACCTCAAACCACAAATGATTTTGAATTTTTGTTTTTGCTTCCATTCGAAGGCAAAAATTATAAATTTTCTGTCAGTGGTCCGTTTCGCCCTAGGGGTCCGTTTTACCCTACCCTCCCCTACGCAATGAGACTGCACTTGAAGTCAGAATATTATACAGTAGACTCTCGCTAGTTACACCCCCATTATTTGCGCGTCTTGCCCTAATCCCCCTCTCGGACACTAGAGCACTGGTCCCCACTCTCGGCCGCCTTATCGCTTTCTTTTGTCCTCCGTCCGTAAACACAGGGGTTTACAAATAATTTCATTCAAAAATAAAACTATTCATTCCCTCTTATTTTTCTGAGAACTTGAGTCGGCAGTTGTTGAGGAGTGGGAGGCGCTCGAAAATAGCGAATTTCTTGGAAATGGGTAACCCTAGAGCCCTGTCGATGTGCACCTAGCGACAGGCTACGGTATTCAATTGAAGACGGGTGTCTTTTAATTTGATATTTCAATTTCGGATTCAAAAATATTTCTTACCACATGCTGCGTGTGAACTATACACATTCTGTAAAATAATCAACGCCCGTATGTAATAGTATATTTCCATACGAGTGCGCAAAAGTGTTTCTTGACCCGTGGAATGTCTCCCAAGGGTCAAAGAACACTTTGCCCACGTGTGACGAACCCTATTTTACATCACAAACGTGTGGAAAGTGAAATTTTACACACGTGCAACATGCGTACTCATCTATACTTCTCTTTCCAACAAACTCAAGTTAGCAGAACGCATTAGCACACATTAAGGATATTTGACTTCCGTCTCTGTTCCTGGAGTAAACAGCATATTTTTGCTTTGACCCGAAATAGAGACCATCAGTAAGTATTGTGTTTGGGCGTAACAGGCACTTGGATATTTTCAAACACAATTCAGTGGTACAACATGTGTGTCAAATTCCAATAAATTTCTGCCAGTACCCTACTATTGCTCCAACAATCCGTCACGTTGGATAATAAAATTTCAAAATTAATCAATCAGTTCTGGGCTCCAATTAACGCGTCGTTTTTTGACAGAACTCATCTCTCTATGTTCACTTTATCCACTCTGTAAAACTATCTGACAGCCTTGGAGGATCTCCAACTTGGATTTCTTTAATCAGTCACTTCTCTCTGGGTGTGAGAAGAATGGGTGGGGGTGAAAATAGGGGAGAGGGTAACAGACACGGACGGAAACGTGAAAGGTGTAAAGCAAAATGAATCGCGCAAGTGAGCCTGACAGGTGATTTTTTAATAATCGAGAAGTCGTGAAATATAGTCTTGCCCCCATTGGATTGCAGAATATATAGTGTTCTTTCCTTTTTAATGTAAAAATTACAGCGCGGAAATAATTAATTTCTTCAATTCCGTCGTAAAAATTTTTATGAGAAATTTTATCATCGTTATATCATGCTCAAGATAACACAGGAGCAGTCAATTTTTTACAACCCTCCTGTCATCAATGATAATGTTTTTTAATAGGCTGTTGAATTATTTCAAGTCACTATCATTTAATCGGCCAAAAAATTATACGAGATATTTAACAATGTTTTACTGGTTCATTATCATAATGTCATTTAACTCTGAAATATTTGAGTAATCAAAAATAAGGGGGATAATCAACAGAACTTATAACTTTATGAATACCTTTGCATTTAAATGAGATTCTAATGTCCATTCATTTGAGACTATAATCTCCCTCCCCAATCCAACTTTTATAATCTCAAATCGGGATAAACTCGATAAATGTGCATAATTCCACACATTATGCTGACGGTATCGAAATTCAGTACAGAATTCCGCCATTACTGGTGTATTGCAGCCATTCACTCATTCACTATTCCAGCATTATTCCAAATGCAATTATCCCCACAGCACGAAATGAATGTTTCCCAAATATTGAGTTCTCATTCAGCACTGAATTAAATCCCCCAAAATTCACCGAAACTCACACCCACTATCAAAATCCAAATTTCCCACATTTGTAATTCAAAGTGAACACAAAAAAAGTGATACAGATGAAACGATAGGTGGATCAATATTGCAATTTCCAAGTGGAAAGCTACCACAGACAAAGTATCCAAAGTATCCTACTTACAGAGTGAAGAAAAACGAGTGGAAAAGTTTCATGGATTAGGCTCTTAGGACTGAAGAACCAAGAGCTCACAACTCCTAAATGGGATTTGTGCTATTACCCTTAAATTCTTCTCAGTTCGCCCCAGTTACCTTCGACTAAAGGAGTAGCTGATTTTCCTTTTTTTCCTCCTATTCTCGTTCCACCCAAGCAAATCAGGGATGAACTCTTGTCGTTGACGAGCATAAATACCTCGAAAGAGTGACTTGAAAAATATGTCCCCTTTGGAAGTACAGAGTCATTTCATCCGGAAAATCCAAAATTATTTTTCTCTTTCACGTGTTGTTATCTTCTGTTGCTGGTTCCTTTCTCTATGACTGTGCTCTTTCCTTTATGCGGGATCATAACCTGAATGATTACCCATTAATGGTGCCTCTATAATTTGATACTGTCTGTTTAACTCGCAATTGTAATGCAGTATTGTGATGTTAGTTTCATCTGCATAAAATACGCTTAGACATTTTTGTCCGAGTTTTCCGTGCCAAATACCGGAAATTAATATGAAATGACATTTCCACTGAAATTTAAGGAATTATCATGATTGCGAAATGGCATATATGTTTCAATGCCATTGTTATCCATTGTTTTGTCATAAAATTATGAAGGAAAAAGTGAAATAATTGAGCTGTAAATATTTTGAAATTTTGAATTACTTAAAAATTCAGATTATTTTGATATTGAATATTCATGTGTACTCGAAAATTCTTATAAGTTCAGAAATTACCGTCATATTTCTTCTTGAAACTATTCGAATACACTTGGATTGTTCCTGAAACTTGAAATGTATGGACCCCTTTGTACGAAAATTAAATTAAATGTCACTCCTCTGGAAATTACTGCGAGACTGTCCATGAGATTATATTTTTTCCTCAATACTGGAAGAAAAAAAAATTACTTTTGCCAAGGAATCATTGTTTAGGAGCAGAATTCCTTTTTTTACGAGCGTATTTCTCAAGGCCAGTCATTCCCACATGGTACACATCTATCAACAAATACTGCAATTATGTTGAAATATGATATTTTTATACGACCTTGAATGAATGCACTTCATTATTTTCTAATTTTTTCAATTTTTAGATTTTTTACGCAAAAGAATTTGGAATAATTCCTAGACAAAAGTAATTTTTTTCTCAGTGTCGAGTCCAACATTACGTTGTTATTGAAAGTAACGCAATTATTTGTACTTGAGACTTTCAAATGCGAATCAAACAATTTCTTTTTCCGCAATTTTCAACTAGTGTTTTTTTTTTGGCCCAAGCAACACCTGTTGGAAAATTTGTTCGTTTTTATCTCCATCAACGGTATATTCTATTCTGGAGTTTTGAGAATAGTGAGAATGATTTTAGTAAACAATGCCTTGAAAAGTTTCCACAACATCGCATCAGCATTCGGAGTAACAGCAACTGCTTTATATTATATCCATGTTAAAACCAATTTTCAACTGTATTGTTAAAGCTTTCAAGAACGATATTTATCTCTCATTTCTCATGTCATTATCTGCTGTTGCTGTCTCTTCCTTTCCCTTCTCCTCTCACTCCCATAACCAACGAAAATAATCTGGAAGAATTTTCATCCTCAATTGTCGACACTTCGGACGAATAAATCCTCCCGCCATTCTTTTCGAAAAACTCGCAATAAATCAACCCAAGGAATGGGTTAACGGATGCCGAGGACGGAAATACTGTTGAACATCTCGATTGCCAGGAGCAGCATTCGGTAAGTCCGGTGGCAATAGTAATTAAGTGTCGGGTGCTCTCTTCAATGGAATACGTACTACTAAATTCGGAAACGAGGGTAGATGTAATTAGGATGAGTTGTGATGCCTCTGGCTAACCCCTTAGCTACTCGCACTACAATCTTCCTCTAAATCCCCTTTGAAGGTCGGCAGGGGAGGGGGGTGGGGTAAGTCAAGCACCCTCCCCCCTTCGTTGACGACCCATGTATATGTACCACTTTGGATAGCACTCGTGTGTATATCCCAAGCTAAATTCCAATGTGGGGATGGCTTTGATTATTGTCGCCGTCTAAACTTCGCTCTGATTGTTCCTATTGGGTTTGAGCATTACCTGCTAATAACCCCCATGACTACAATATAATGTTACTGTGCTTTAATTGTTACTGCTTCTATTCGTACACTGGCACTGAGACTATTCATGTGAATGATTACCTCTGAATTAACGATCTTCGTGCTAGGTTCAATTTTACCTAATGCTTCTGGATGTCGCAGTCATAACTCCACTCTGATGCTCACTTTGATGATGTACATACATACCTTTCCGATACACTAATACCCAATTTGGGTAATTAGTTCTTGGTATAATGCACCATCAGGAATTTAATGAACCATCTGACTTTAATCATCCACATCGAATTTGATGCCTCAATTTTCGCTGGCAGTGAAAATGAGCTAATCGTTAAAAGGAATGAGTCACGACTCCGGAGTTTAACTTCTGTCAATAAAACTTGGTATTATGATAATGTGATGAGTTTAATTCTATCGAGATTATTTTTTTTTAATTCATTTGAACTACTCACGCATTCGTGTTAGCTGCAATCACCTTCCCAGCGGGTTTGTATCATGGAATAATTGGAGTGCCTGGCATAACATCCGTTGTAAATATACTCAACGTAACTCATACTGAGCCAGTGTCTGAAAAAAGGCAGGGAATCCCGGGTGTTCACTCATACAAGACCTAGAGCGGGACGTGGGAGGGTGGAAATGACGTGTCGCTGAAGTCATTAGCAGGGACACCATGGGGCGCTTAATCCAGTTACGCAGAGCGTATCGCCCTCATGCTTATATGTGCTAACCTTATATTCTAATCGCAAAATGCCACCCCCAGCTCTCTCTCGAGTTGGAGGGGAGTTGGGTGATGGTGTTTGAGTGAAAAGCCAGTTTGCTGAAATCTCATTGGGATTGCATTAACTGTATTAGTTGGCTGGTACTTTCTTTCGGGGTTTTTTGGTTTGTTTGTTGGGACTATCAATGCATCAAGATTCAGGTTATTAGTGACGGTAACGAACTTTCTGTTGTCGTTCCAAGTTTACGATATTCTGAGTGGAATATCCGACGGACTATGAACTTCTGAAATCATGGTGTCGTAAGCCACTGAAATCAATTTGCAGTCACGAGTGAAATCAATGAAATCGCTGGCATCATTGAAATTACCGAAATTCATGATTTCCAATCGTGAAGTCATTAAAATGACGTGAAATCTAAGAAATCACTATAGGCGTGTGCCCGTCGTCATTTTATTCGACAATAAAATCTCACTTTGCCCCAACAATATAAAATCATAATTATTATTTTTTCGTGGAACGTATGTACACTGTTAGAATTTTTATTTAATTTCATGGAAGATGTTAACAGTAAATCTCATGAGAGTGACATTGAATTGGATTTCGGGAAAAAATGGTTATGAAATTTCAAGTTTCAAGTAGAATTCACGGAAATCTCATAAGTTTCCAGTGGGAGTGAGACGGAAATTTCATAAGTTGATTGAATTTTCAGTGGAACATGAATATTCAGAAACAAAATTAAATGAATTTCCAATTTTTCCCTGAATTTCCCTGATATTTCTGAAGTTTCACAGAATAATTGAATCAACTATTTTATTGATTTCTAGTGGAACTTGAACACGAGAAAAATGTTACGTTCTAAAGGCATAAATTCAATTTAGACTTCTCAGGTGAAGGTATACATTTGGAAAAAAATTGTTTATTGAGTAGTAAGGTAATAATCAAACCTTACCAGCGCTTAGCGTAAAACAGCGTGGAATCCCAAAAAGATCACGGGACTCTACGTAATGGTTGTAAATTGTACGGTTCAAAATTGAAAAAAAAAGAACTAAAAAATTTGAAAATTGTTGAAATTATGAGTAGATTCAACTACAGTGTTACCAATCATCCTACCCCCCACTCCTCCACAAAACGCGAAATACTACATTTCTATTGATTGACATTCAGTGAAATCGAGTGAAATAATAAGTGAAACTAGAACATTGATGATTTTTTCCCTCATAAGTTCAATTCAATACCGCTCTCTGGAAACGTGACTATCAAACTGTCCATAAAATTCCCATTTTTTTCCAACAGTGTAACATATATTTTCTTTTCAATCATTGAATTGGGTTTTCTTTCGGGCAAATTTACTACGATGTGCATTGGCCTCTGGAGAATCTCTGGAGTGTCTCGGTGGACCTTGTAGAATAATTCAAGCGAGTTGCTCACTCGGATATTCGGTCCAGGAGTAGCGCAAGTTGCAATAGAGACAACAGCACCAGTTGGAGCACAGAGAAGATGTGGGAACTTGAACATCCAGACTAGACTTGTGAAAACCAGGGTAATTTCGATAATTGCGGGTTAATGTATTTAGCGAGTAGTGCGCACATAGCATAGGGAAGACTGCAGGTACGTGAGGTACCTGCAAATTAATTAAGCCAGTGGCTAAGAACGTCCATTTCCCAGGAAGTATTCCCCTGGGGCGTACCACTACCACTGACTATCGAGATATATTAACAATGAGGTCTGAAAACGTAAAAAACTCTTGAAGAAAAATCATCATTTTTTTATTCGCATTTTTCTTCTCTGGCCAAGGCGTTCCAACAAGACTGCTCCACTTTCTCGCTCCATTTTTCTCTTTCGTTTCTCTTGAAACCGTTTATTCCTTCTTTTTATTCCGTGGCAAACCCGAGGTTTTTCAGTCCACACAAACCTGAAGAGTCGTCGTCGCCAGCATAACCTCTACCGCATCTGCATTCCCGTTCTCAACGAGCCGCAAAGGAATTCCAATTTTAAACAAAAGTTTCGTGACGTCTGTAACCTCATCGCTTTCTCTCTATGGTTTCACTATAGTACTCTTTACTGTCGTCCATTCTCTTGGCCTGTTCAAGCACAGAACATTGCCTCTTTTACCCCTGTCCTTTATTCTAAAACAAATCCTCTGAAAGTTTCTGGGGAGAAGACTTCTTTTTTCCGTGGAAGATGGTTTAGTTCTCAAGTGCTTGAGAGTTACACTTTCACATTGGTTTTTGTTTACACGTGGTGTTTACTCGGCTGAGTATTTTGGATGAAATGGAGAGATGATAGACCATGGAGGAGGGTGAAAAAGGAAAAGTACCGTGGCGACTAAATGTACATAAATGGTATGATAAACAAACATTAATCCATAAATCCTTTCGAAAGCAGTGGACGGCACGCCCTTCGGCCTCTGGGCAGAGAGCATCGGTGCGTCTGTTACGTTATCGATAAAACATTGATCCCCCATTCGTGCCCAAAGCGGACTGTCTAGGATTGGTGATAATGATTACAGACAGCAGTGGCTTTCGTTGTCCATATACCTCGACACTTGAAGGGGTTTGTACTCGAAACTACTTGGGTGCTCTCATCGACTTGTCACGGCGATTACGTTTGATTTCCATCTATTTGCTGTGGATGGGTAATTTTAGTCAACAAAATACGGAAATACTCGGGGAAAATACAGCTCAATCATGTCTGCCGTTCACTCCTTCTTGTCGTTTAATCCTTGCATTTGTAGCCACTCAGCGTTGTATCGGAATCTCAGAATGACAAGTCGACGTTGTAAATCTTCTTGGAATTGCGAATGATGTCGATGGAATGAGTGAATTGGAAGATATCGAATTGAACTCTTCTGAGATTTTAATTTTTTCTCAATTCAATGAGACGACTTCCCGATTTTCCCTGAGATTTGGAAATATTCATCGAGATCTCACTGTCAATGGTGCCTAGGAAAAAAGAGAAAATATTGAAAAATGTGCGATTGTGAGATATCTCTTTGAGATTCAGCCAGGCGTGATTGATATGATGGCGTGTTGTGGTCGAAATAGTATATTTCTAACCTAGGGAGGGAAAATAAAGGATCCTCAGCCGCCAGGGCAATTACCAGCCGAGCCGAAGGCGAGGTTGGTAAGCACGCGGCTGAGGGTCCTTTATTTTACTTCCCGTGGTTAGAACGCGATTTTCCGTCTCGGCGTAGGCGCAAAGTCAGAGTTCCCTCCCGCGAAGCGGGAGGGAAATGTAATTTTGCGCCCGCCGGGACGGAAAAGCCTTACTCGAATCCCGGATAAAATAGACCAAAGGAAATTTTTAAATGGGGTGGGTTTTAACAGGTTTTGGGTGTGTTAGCTATTTTTTGCTGGTCTATTTTTTCTCTCTACCGATTGCTCAGTATTGCGTATAATTTTTGATTAACGGAGAATAGTTTTTTACCGAACGCATTCGGTAAAATTTCATATCCATTCGTTCCCCTGATCTTCAGATGGATGCAAGAAAAAAAAATACCCTGTCGGTGTGGGATATTTTACTGTACAGGAAGATAATTTTTGCATCCATAGATGTTTTTTTTACCAAACGAATCGTAAAATATCCTGTACAAACAGATATTTTTTTAAAATTACATTGCACTTTACGATTACCTTTCGTACAGTAAAATTTGCCACGATTTTCTGGATGAATTTTCACCAACTTTTTTCTCCGTGTAGTAACTTCAAGGAATTTGCTAGCTATTCAGTTAGTTAAAAGAAGATTCACCTCGGAAAAAAATTTTCTCGTTTTTTGGGAACAAAATTAAAAATAGTATTTTCCTGATGATTTTTCTACAGGAATCGGATTGTGTAGGCCAAATTTGTCTCCAACGGCTCGAAATTAGAGATACATATTTTTTTGAATTGAAAAATCCCCAATGTATTTAAAAAAAATAGTTTTTTGAATATGAACACAAATTTTCGTTCCTTAATTATGAGAGATGCGGAAGTAGATACATCTTTAAGTTTATTGGTCATTTGTTCAGTTATTTTTCATGAGTATGAAATACAATGAGTGAATTTTCACAAAAAGAATGGAAAATTGATGGTAACTGTACAAAAAAACGCACCTATTCGAATTTTAGGGAGGCTGTACGCTGGCAAGATCTGGATTACTGAGAGGAGCCCTCTCAAATATAGGAGGACTACTAAACATAGAGTTAGCATTAATAAGTGAAGTTTATACATAATATTGGAGCAAGAATTGTTCTTTTCTCCAGATATCAATAGCAATTTTGATAAACGAATACACTGAGAAAAAATCTGAAGTTCGATTTACAATAAGAACATAGTAGAGGCAGTTTCGGTGAACGATACGATTTTTTTTTGTATGCGGCACATAACATTATAGTAACTTCACAAGCGTAATTTTTGCAAATCAAAATGCAGTTAAACTAACCAAAGTTCAAAAGTAACCACGACAAATCTATCGTGAGTAGAACTATAAAATAGTTGCAATAACTAGATTCCATTGTAGTAATCACTTCTCCGGCCATAGTTACCGTAATCCGTGCAAAATTGTTGAGGACTTTTTGACTATAGCTCGATGGTGATGGAATATAGCCAGAAAAATCATATTTTTCTCTCAGTGTAAGTGTCAAAATGTATCTTCTTCCGCATTTATTATAATTAAAAAGTAAAAATTTGTAATCATATTAAAAAAAACTATTAAAAAAATACTTTGGGGATTAGTGACAAATTTGAATCCCTAATTTCGAATGGTCGAAGAGAATGTTGAACGACAAAATCAGATTCCTGAGGAAAAATCACGCGAAAAATAGTATTTTAAGATTTTTTTTCTTGAAGAACGAAAAACTTCTTTTCCCGGATTCAACCTCCCCTTAATCGTAGGAAACTATTGTCACCATCTTTAAGCCTACTTCATCATTCAATTTCGTCACTTCTCCCTCGACATTGAGGACTACCATCCGTCCACACATCAAAGTGCGGATCGTTGCACGCAGAGGCGATGAATTGGCAAACTCAGGATGCCTGGAAATAGTAATTATCATGCCAGGGGTCTCTGCCCCAAGTCATGCGCGGCACCCCACAATATATAGGATAAAGCGGGAGGATACTAGATAGAGGTGGAATGAAAATGGTCGAGGCTATGGTTGAAGGTGGCCTCAAGCAGCACTGGTGCAAAATTTACAATCTAATCCAACTAAGCAAATTACTCCAACTTCTCGGTCGGATGGCCCTTGTCCCTATGACCGTTTCTGCATTCCCAGAAACTTAGATCAAAGGGATCTCTCGTTGGCATCCTTTCAGGTACATGTATCCTCCACTGTCTCCACCAATCCCCCCCCCCTCTCCCACTCGCCAACACTTCACTGTGATATTACGACATGTTAACTTTATCTCTCATTCACCATCCAAACGCCATGTATTAATAATACGTTGTATAACTCGTATATTTTCACTCAAGTGTGCATCATCATTCTCAATGCTCACCCCTGAAATCCTACGATAACACTCCTCGGTTGACCGAAGCACGAAATCTCCTTGACCAGATGAAGGAATGCACCAAGGTTGCCTGGAATTTCCAATGAACTCTATCTATTTATTCCTACCATCAAACCAACAATAGTAAATCTCAAATTAATTCCACCACTGAACATTCATCAGTTTCCTGAATACCAAATAATTATACCGCAACGAAAATGAGGAAAAATACAATAATTTCAAGAATAGCAGAAACTTTGGAGATAACTCACTTCGGAATGTACAATTTCAAGCTTCTGGTGTACCTCATCAGCATTCAGACCAAGAATCTGAAGCCCCATGTTATTTGGAAATTACTTGGAACGTTGACATTCGACATTTTGGAATTGAGAAATGCTGCTCCCTCAAAGACACGACGAGAAGCCAGAATTGGCAGGAGGGCGATGAGAATGAGTACAGGCAAAGGGTGAAGATGAAGGAGGCGCGGTTCTAGCGCCTGGTTGATTATCCAAGCGGTAAACAGGGGGTGCATTGTTATCGATTGAGGCAACAATCTGCCTGATTCTCACCCCCTCTACTAACCTCGCCATCACCCCCTTAAGCTTGCCCTCCTCTTCCGCCATATTGACGCAATACAGGTTCGCAGTTGCATAATGAATGGTTTGCTAATGACCCAACGGAGGTTGCGGAAACCACAGCGAGAGGATGGCGGGACTCGGGGGCTCCAGCACTTCCGCCATCAAACATGCAGGGGGGTTTATATGGTTTATCCGCCCACTCCGCTAACGGTCATGGGGTTTCAACGAATTATTCGGTATTTTAATGTTTCAGTTTGGTATGTTTTTATCATTTCACTATTCTTTTATGTACAAGGTACGTGATCTCAGGAGTTGTTAATGTGCTAAGGAGATTTGGGGTTTTATGTTTAGAGTTGTCTGCACGCAGAGAAAAGGTGGATAAAAATTACCCACACTGATAGAAAGGATTAGTTATCATTAACGAATGGACTTGCTTGGAGGCGAGAGTCTATTCGGTCTCACCAAATGTTCATTCGTTAATAGTTAACAAATGCATATTTGAGGAGGCTTGTTTGACTCGACTTTTACCTTTCTAGTGAACCATTCGTTAGCTATTAACGAATATCTACTTGGTCATATTCAACTCTACCGTTCGTTAATAGTTAACGAATCTCGTTAGAAATGAATCATTCTATCAGTGTAAAAAATCCTGGAAAATTTTACGATCGTGGAGCGAAATGTAATTCAATGAAAAAATACGTTTGTGGAAGATATTTTACGATTTGTCCGGTAAAAAAAACATCTATAAATATTGGGCGAAATCGTCTCAAGGGTTGTTCAGTTATTTGGATGAAAATTTCAAAATTGGATTTTTTTTCGAATCAACAGACAAAAGGGAATCAATTGGGAAGTTATTGGTTGGTTTAACCCATAATGGGTCACACCTAATTCCAAAAACCCCTACCGGCAAACCTCAACCGGCACTGATATCGTTCGAATAGTACATGAATATGACAGGCTGCTAGAAAGGCTGATAGAAAAGGCTGATAGAAAAAATCTCTGACACGTAGAGTACAAGTTCTTGGCTCAAGAAACTACATCATTCGCGCCGTTTTAACTGAATGAATTCTTCATGACTTTGGATCAAAGAAATAGGAGAACTTGGCATAAAGTATTAAATATTGGACAGAAAGAGCAGGAAGTTTCGCGTGCATCATAATGCTTTCCATATTAGATCAGACTCGCTGGCAAGAATCTCTTGGCGGAAAGTAATCTTGCTTACATTTAATATTAATCTGATGAAGTTTCTATTCTCTTGTGTGGAGAATTCGTACTTTTCGCTATAGATAATTCTGTTTTTCATGATTTTCGACAGAGGTGATAGGGTTTCCAATCAAGTAAATCGGTCCTGAGGGCACACATCTTCCTCTCAGAATATACTTCAATTAGGTAAAACTAAGAATCTCTTGTATCAAGAGATTCATGGTCAAAACCCCATTCTCTTGTCTCAAGAAAACACTTCTGTCGTGTCAGAGATTTTTTCTATCAGTGTATGAGCTTCGAATTTTTCTTCATTTTCTTAAGATGTTTGACTTGATGAAACAATGTAATTCTCGTTAAATCTTTCTATATCATATAAATCTAAATCGACTTCTGGTGAGGAAAATTTGGTGATCGAAATTAAGACTCCAAAATTAAGGGTCTGCAACGAAGGTTCAGAAATTAAGGGTCACAAGGGGCAAAATAAGCGTCACGAGGGTTATAATAAGAGGTTATAATAAGGGTCAGAATGAGGGCTATTGAAGTCACAAAGTAAATAGGGGTCATGGGGGTCATATGGGGTTCTCTCAATATTATCAAAATCCAAATCGACTTCCGGTGATGAAAATTTGGTACTCAGAATTAAGACTTCAAAATTAAAGGTCACGAGGGTGAAAATAAGGGTCAAGAGGGTCAGATTAAGGATTACAAGAGTCAAATGAAGGGTCACGAGGGTTAGATTGCGTTTTACAAGGGTCAAAATAAAAGTCCAAATCAGGGAACACAAGGGTCAGATGTAGGGTCCAAATAAGGGTTACAAGAGTCTAAATAAGCATCACAAGGATCAGATTAAGGGTCAGCAAGGTCAGATTAAGGGTCACAAGGGTCAGAATCAGTATCATGGGAGTCATATGGGGGTTGGCGAGCGGAGCGAGCCGGGAGCGTAGTCCCTTAATTACTACATAATGATATTAATTGGAGTTTTTGTTATTCTGTTACAGTTCCGCCAATTATCCGGAGCCCGACCGGCTGACCACTGCCCTGACGCGTCACTGTGAGTAAAAAAGAAATCATCACAAAGTACTTTCGAATGAATGGAATGGAGATTGTGATACAATCATAAAGGGGGAATGAATGTTTTCAATGGGTGATTATAAACGCGGAGTAACGCGGCTCATTAACTGCAGAAGTCTCGGAAAAGTTGAGGCAGGAGAAACGTTAAAGTTTTCCGCAGAAGAAGAATGAGTAGTACCACAATCCTTGTGCCGGTGTACTAAACTCTCTCGCAACCGTATCTCCCAAGTTGGTTTTTGCTTCTAATGAAAACGCTGATGGCGATGACCGTGCCCTCTCTCGAGGACTTTGAAGGGACTTATATACTTGTAGCAAAGCGGCTTTAGTACGCAACTCAATATAAAGGATTGTACTCTTTGACATTCAAGTTGCAGAAGTCTTCGAATAATTTGTTCTTTATCCTTCTCGTAGACTACTTTTTTCTCATCCTAATTTATTGTAAATTGTAATTAAAAGGATGGAGAGATAAGTTTTAAACAGAGTCTGGTGAAAGTTGAGAGCTTGACTGTGCATAAAACGTGATACTTTCAGGCATTCTCTTTCATTGTTTCCACAGAGACTCTTTCAGAAAGGGGTTTGCATAAGCGTATCTCCGGTAAACGGATGAGAGAAAAGTACATAACTGGGATGGCTTCTGCTTCATTGCCATCCTGTGATTAAATACAGTTTTGTATACTGAGTCAGTGGAGTAGAAAGTATACAGCGAAAAATATATTCTTGACTGTAGGAGATTATTTGATTTGGGGAATTTTCGGTTGTGGACCATGAATCGTGAAAATGTTGAATGAGCAGTAGAATAGTTTTATCGCACTTCGAAAGTAAGAAGAATATTATGCAACTTGAAATTCCGGATTGTTGAAACATCTGTATGGACTTGGTAATAAAATTTTTTTGGTAATTGTCAATATCACCACGTTTTATGTAAGATTCAATATTCATTTACAATATTCATCGCACAACAAATACAATATTCGTGTTTATTTTATTTTCAATATTCGTTTGTGGAATTTCTTGAATTTATTCGTTAAATTTATGAGCCTAATTGAATGTCAATATCCACGGTTAATTTTCTGTCTTAGTTCCACGTATAAAAAAATTCAATAGAAAAGTTAGGGTATTCACTAGAAAATTCTATTGGAATTCTATAGGAAATCTGTGGGGTTTCTATTGAAATTCTGTTAAAAAATTCTATTTGTGTTTTGCGCTGATTCTATTGGATATTCGGTAAGAAAAAGTCAATAGATTTCGAATTTCTTTTTCAATTTTTCTCTTGAGACTTCTCTATATGAATTCTTGGGCATGAATTTTATAAGTTTTTCCACTCAGATTCTGTAATGCAAAACAAACAAAATACTGCTGAAAATTTTGAACAGAAATTCAAAATATATTGATTTTTTCCTATGAAATATGCAATCGAAGCGCAAAAAACAACTAGAATTTTTCAATAGAATTCCAATAGAAATCCTATAGAAACACCATAGAATTCCTATAAAATTTCAGTAGAATTTTCTAGCGAATTGTCCTAGATTTTCTATTCAATTTTTCCATGCATGGTCGATTATAACAATCTATAATGCAATGGTCTGTTTAAAGTGACAAAATCAGTTGCTCATTTTGGAAGTAAATGAAAATGTCCTGAATAGATATTTCAGAACTGGCTTTACATCGGCAGTTAATTTAGATCGTAATACCCCAGCCCAGTGACGCTAAAATCCGTCTCCTCAACCAGCTCTCGGTGTACGGTTGACGCGCCACGCGAAGCGGATTTATCGACCATTTGCCAAATGAAGATGAAACTACCTCGTACTATATGCCGGTGGATGTCACCCTGGATCTGTGCACTGTGGGCAATGCCAACCGTGTTTTCTTCCCTGCCTCCCTATATCTCAGCGTTCCTACTCCCATAAAATATATATATTTCTGCTCATACGTACTTAGCCGGGTTTCTCTCCCCCTTCTTCGTGTGGCTTAACGTGTAAACCAACCACACAGGACCACGAGGCAACCAACGACCAACTTCCAGATGCTTGTATCTCATTAATTTATGTTCGTCAACGCATGAAATTCCCTTGACAACCGTAATTCCTGATGCTGTACTGCTGTGCGAGTAAATAGTGCATTTCGGTTATTTATGATTTGAAGAGAATGACTAGCTTGATTGTTTGTTGGGAATTTTTATACAGGCATTCCATTTCGTAATGAATTGTCAAATATTTAGCGGTGCACACTGAGTACTCGGGTATTACTGGATTTCATTTAATTAAAGTTGCGGAATTGTCTCGTCATAATGTGAAATTCCGTGGCGACTACTGGCGATATGAAATTCTGATAATACCATTTAACACTTATGAGAGTCTCAGAGCATTGAATAAAGGTGAAACTCAGAAAACTATTGAAAATGTTGGGTGGATATTCATGGTATACTTCTTGGAAATTTTCATCAAATGTCGGGGAAAAAAGATTAGATAAAAATTATTACACAATTTAGGTAATCGGCGAGCGAAATGGCATTTCAGGAATTTTGATTTGAAATCAAGGGAAAAATGTGAGGCAAGGGATACATTTCCTCTCATTCGGTAAAGCATCAGAATGACGGATTAATTTCACTTTCCTTTAGTGAATTTTTACTATACACCGTTTAGTAATTTTTTGCTGTATTTTTATTGCTATTTTTCATTTTTTTCTTTCTCAGTGTGACAATTTCACTTCAATTTCTAATTCTCATTCAATTAGTTTGTGTACTGAGTGAAATATCTACATAATATCACAAAACTAATTTCTTGCGTCAAATCTCCTCTCTTAAGGATAAAACGATTGGGATAAGAAGTCTACATAATGAGTCGGACCATGTCCGAATTCTGTGAAATGTTTATAACTTGAACACGAACACTTGGCTATGAAGTGACAATTTCTTGCCTCAAGAAATCGTTTATTTCGTGTCAAAAGATGAGGAATTCACTAACAATACTAAAAGCTTCAATTCAGTGGATCAAAGATCAGAGCCTGTCATATTGAATGAATACAGAATTTATACGGAGGAGAATCTTCAAAAATTTCTAAAATATAACCGTCACTTGCTCTTAATCGCAATGAGTTTGAAGTAAAGCAATAATATCTTTTTCTTCTCTCAAACCTGCTTTGTATCTTCAGGAATATTATCTAATTTCCAGAAAAAAATATCATTACTTTATTCAGTATCATCCTCGTTTAGCCCGAAGAGCACCGATTTCTTGTCTGAAACCTACTAAGAATTGATCGAGTATGCATGCTATGTTTTCCACTCAAGAAATTATTTTTATCATATTACTAGGGGGTGACGGCCCCTGCTCGCTTCACTCACCAATCCCCATATGACCCACATCATTCTTGTTCTGACCCTTGAGACTCTTAATTTGACCCATATGACCCTTAACTTGATCCTTAATCTGATCCTCGTGAACCTTATGCTCACTCTCGTGACCATGATTTTGATCTTCGTGACCTTTATTTGGCCTCTTGTGACCCTTAATTGTGGAGTCTTAATTTAGAATACCCAATTTTTGTCACCAAAAGTCAATTTTTATAAATAGACAGATGTCGATTTTTCTCTCGGTTTAAAATAAGTCAGAGCGATGTAAAAAAATGATTAAAAAATAGAAATTTCATTTGATGAAAAATTCGACAAAAATTTTCAATAGGGCACGAAACAATGTTGAAGCTGTGGTAGGGAAGCAGACTCTCCCTACGAAGAACTTGACAAAAAGGTCGTGGATGGCGGTAGTAACACCCGAGGGCTGAGCGCTGAGTTTTTACAAAAAAAAAATCAATAGCCCAGTATCAAAGTTTGGGTCATGAAATTAAAAGCATTCCATCCTGATGGCCATGATGGCAACACACTAATATTGAAATCTATGGGATAATAAAACATACCGAGCTTTGAAAGAGCTGATGGTATTGTCGCTGAAAACAATGGGATGCCGATTTTTTTAATGAATTTTCATTGCTTCCCAGCTCAATCAATTATACTGAAATTCATTTCATTCATGACACGTAGGACCAATTTTAAAAAGCATACCAATAAAACTCTCCATTCAAAATATTGCCCAATTCGTAGGTTGATTCTACTGAAAATCTCATATAAATTTTTGTTCCGCTTTCAAATGTTAATCTCATTTTCAACAGTAAAAGTTTGCCCATTACCCATTTCCGATGGTGAAATTTTCAACTGCAAAATGGAGGTCACAGGCATGGCAGAGAAGAACGAGAGTCAGTAGAGGAGAGGAAGGAGATGAAAAAAGGTAATGCGAAGGAATCCGATAGTTGATTCATCGAAAGCACAGTTAACGACCTAAATCGAGATTCGATCGGCTATACCCGAGGATGATGATGTGCACAGGGCACACGATGGCGTCCTGAGAATTTCAAGAGGGATAACGACTTACGTGAGGTTTTTTCATCGGTCGAGATCACCCAGGAATGGGTATCTCTATGATGTTGAAACGATGTTGCCTCCCTGGAATATAACATTTTGTCCATGTCACTCGGTTACCCAGCAATCTCCTCCCAAAAAAGAGTTAAAAACATCCTCAACATGTGGATACAATGAAAAAAAAATCTAAAAATTCAATCGATGAGAGTTGATCGTTAGGGTTTGGTAACAAACGCTGGATTGTCGATGGGGTCAGCGAAACAACGAGACACGCGGTTAATTGAATTCCTGTCGGCGTTTACTATCGCGTTTGAAAATCGAACGACCGTTTGACCATTCACTGGTGCGAAAGAGCAGTTTCGACTTGGGTATAAAACAATTCAAGCCCATGTGCTGAGCCCAAGGCCCTAGCACGCGTAGAGCCGATCGTTGGTGCTTTTAACAACTGTGTGTCGTGTATGTCCAGTACGTATATATACCAGCCTTCACTCTCTTCATCCCATAGAAACACCTATGGTAACTTTCCCACGTGCCTCATCCGCTGGACGAGCTGTATGAACCAGGGACACACCTCTGGCCCAAGTTGCGGCAGTGGATCGTGTGTAGTGGCAAGCTAGCCCTGGTTTCACCCACAGTGGGAGGACTTATTACACCCAAGAGGATTACCATATAAATTATCGTGTGATGCACACCGTGAGGGCAATATATACCACAAGCTACCTCTCTTCACATCTCTGTGTCCTAGGTCGGCCTTTGTCGAGGCTTTGGTTATGATTAATCGAGCGTAGTGTATCGGAATGTTCGATCCTGCGGAAACGCATCAGCGGATTTACCCCACGTAATTTTTTTCTCTCCCCCATCCTTCGTCTCCTCATCCTCTTCACCGAAATTACGTCATTAAACTTGCCGATGGAAATTCTCCATGGGGGCTGTATTATATCCTCCCACATCAAATCCCGTGGTATACCTCAATTGCATCGTGTGGTCACTCACCACTGTCTCTTCATTGTCATCAAATTATTCATCATGCTCACCACCTCGTTTATCCAGCTGTAGTGGAGTTCAACTGCAAAATACGAGTCGAGGATATTCATAGTGTGTCCCCCTGCACTCCCATCATCGCCAGACTTTCACCTTTTGTGTATTACGATAGTGGTTCTGGGCAATAATAGTGAGATAACTTTTAACCTCTTGATCCTACTTCGTTCCCTCCTTTTTTCGCAATGTTGCCAGAGGATACCACTTGACATTGCCTGCTAGGCACTCGTCCCTCCCTCCTCTTCACCGGGGCTGGCGCGAACCCAATGAATATGCAGAAGTCTTTCTACAAGCATAACCGTGGACCCACACCAAACTTCTATGTTCCATGCATTCAGATGTCCTTCTTACCGTTTAACTGTCCTCCAAACCCCTTCCACTCTCCATCTACTTCACTCCACTCCCTTTGATATTGGTGAGAAAACGGCCTAGAGATCTCCAACAGTATTCTCCAACATTCACAGGGCCCCTCCCATTATATTCACCATTTAAAAATCACATTTTTCCCTCCGACACTTTTCTTCAGGGATATGATTCTAACGTTGGTAAACGTGCTCTATGCAAATCTCAAGTGATACCCGTGGGGACACGTAGAAGGCATTGTCGTGGCTTTAGTAGACATACTTGTCCTCTGACTTTCTGACATAACGAAAGCCCTCTCCCGCGCTCCCCGAGAGCCGTTGTCTTATCACAATTTCTTGTGGTTAATTTTTTTTCCACCCAAAGCGTTTGCACTTTCCTTCAACAATCCACTTCGTTATAAGAAACTGGCGGAAAAAAGTTACCCACCTCTTTTCGCTTTTCCCCTCTCTTACTTTTTCATTATTACATGAAAGTGAAGAAAGAAGAGGGAGGACTGACAAGCCCTCCTCACTATTCTGATGACGGCAGTGGGAAGATAAAAGGAGAAAGGCATTCTCCGCCGCGTAATACATTTATTCGTCCACGAGAAGCCAATACCGCCGACGTTTCGGCTTCCTCCCTTCCTCCGCATTTTACCCACAGGTTTTCCAGGGGGAGGAAGAGCCAGAACCTATATTAGAAAACTTTTCCACGCGTCGCACCATGCCCTTCTCACAAACCCAAACCCCTTGACTCGAAAGAAGCAATCTCTCGGCAATAATATACACGTGCTACCGAGCTCGATAATAACGGTAATTCTTTTTTCCGCAGTTTTCTCCGTTTCCTTCTGTCAGGAGCTTCCTCCCGTTCACTCTTGCGCATTTCCCGGATTTTTGAAGATTTCTTTCTCATATTGGCGGACAACTAATAATAAAGATTCTGCGGTTTATTCTGGTTAAGGAGTTTCTTTTAATGGCGATGTTTGAGTTCTTGTTGTTGACTCGGGTTTTTTAGGGGAGGATTAAACGCCACTCGAAGGGGTGAAGGTCTCAAGATATCTCAAGATGGCAGAATGTTGGGGGATTGTGACACCGGAGAAATTTGGCGCAACATCAAGTCGCGTAAGGAGATTTATGATCCCTCAGTTTAACGTACCAGTTACGGAACATTTTACGGTGGTAAATGCTGGTACCATCTCGAGAATAGTAATGGGCGATGACATTTACGACTCGAGAACTTCAAATTTGAATTTGTAATCGCGAATGCTCAGCATTATTCATCGTGTACATACCCGTGCACATTCTGCTTATTTTGTATTTTCTTTTTATCTCCGATGACATCCTCTGATGAGAGTCAGAGAAAGGGGGTGTGTAGGTGATCGACTGAGGCTAATCTAGTTTTACGAAGCGTGTAACGCATAACATTATACTGATAGAATGAATCATTTATGCTAAACGGGATTCGTTAACTGTTAAGGAATGGAAGAGCTCAATATGGCCAAATAAATAAATATTCGTTAATAGTTAACGAATGGTTCACGTGATAGTTGCAAGTCGAGTCAAACAAGGCTCTTCAAATATGCATTTGTTAACTATCAACTTATGATCATTTGGTGAGACCAAATAGACCCTGGCCTTCAACCAAATCCATTTGTTAACAATAACGAATCCTTTCTATCAGTGTATTGAAAATGGATGCACGAAAAAAAAAACCTGAACTGAGTATATAATATACTTGAATCAAGTGTATTTTATTCTTGAATCAGGTTTATGCATATACTTGATTCTGGTATAAAATATCAGTACAAAATATCAGTATACAATATCAAATCATGTTTTTTTAGCGCAAAGCAAGATGAAACTTCATTCATGCAGGGTACTCGGGTTAAATTTTTCCTTGAGCGCCAAAATTTGTGACGCTTGAAACCTCACAACTTCACGGAGAGAAATATTCAATAAAAATAACGTATCTTTTTCGTAATTCCGGAGCGAAGTGTGGTTGCAGGAAATTTTACGAAATTGTCACGGCATTTTTCCAGAGCGTTCCTTAATTGTTATCTGAATCTCCTATGAAAAATTACGAAACCGTCACTTAAATTTTCTGAGTCGATTCCGTAATCGGTGAGCGAATTGTGAGTTCCGTAATTTTTACTGTAAATTTCTCTCCGTGATTTACTGTCTGAGTGGGACAGTCGAATTTGTCACCGCGATGACAAAATGTAATAGATTACCCAGGATTACGGGACTGATTAACCTGATTATAATATAATTGTCTATGTGATTACCGTGTTTACCAAGGTTTCCATAATATGATTACATGATTACAAATTATTTTGTCGATTACAGTCGGTGGTTATCAAGCATCTGCAATCGTTGACCAACATTGAAATCACAAAAAATAGCCACTTATTGAATATGCATTAATGGAATATTTAATTATCAAAAGCGGCGAGGAGGTGGAGGAGAGGCGTCTACGACAGTGGAATGGAGTCTCCATACTTTATATAATAATTTGAGCATTTATAAGCAATATTGGCAAAATAAATTTGATGAATATTTAACATTGACGGAGAATCTGCCAAAATGGACTCTCGAATGATCATTATTACTATCATTTAACATCATTTCCAGTAACTATTATCATCATTGTTCATTATATTCTACAAAAATACATTTGGAATGAGAATTTTCTTCATTTAAATTTCAGCCAATAGAATTATACAATTTGACTGTTATTTTATACAGTCAACAACAAAAAATAGTTATTTTATATATTTCACGGTAATATATATAGTTTGGGTTGTAGCTCGAGCCGAAGCCGAGGGTTGCAATCATATGTGCTAGAAAAGTTTTTTTAGGCCATGTGACGAATATTATATAATATTCTTTATCATAACGGTTGTAGGCAGTGGACGCGTAGTGTCCGTGAAGTGCTGCCTTACGGCCGGAATGACAAAAAGTGTATTAATCCGAGTCATCATTTTGCCGGTATTTTTTATTGCACAGTAGTACTGTTAGGACTAAGGTTCGGAATTAATCTACAACATTATCACGGGTGCCTATAAGGCTTTGAAATACTTTTGATGTTAGCATTTATGTTGACCATTGCGTAATAAACATAAAAATATGAAGAAACACTCTGTGTTTTCCTGTGTATGATATCCGTGGTTTTATGTCCTGGAAGGAAGCCCTTGGAGATATTAATGGGGTTGTTGCACAGCCACGCAGAGTCAGCGGGTCTTTGTCATGGAGGGACCCTCTGAATCTAGGATCATTTTATATTGTTCCGGGTTATTATATTATCGTACCTTAATGTCGAGTCAGGCAGAATTACGAGTATGATAGTTTACCAGTTGTGGAGCACGATTCTCACTGCGAAAACTATTCTTCGAGGTTCAGGAGCGAGTGTCTGCCACCTTCCTGAGGTTGACTACTTGGCCGGAGTCGTCAAATGCATGTGGAACGCTCGGAATTGAAGAGGAAATAATTAGTCTCTGAATGCATATCAGCAAACGGCTATTCAGTTCATTCCACTCTTCATTGCGCGCACTGTAAAAAACAGAGTCTGAATTTAAAACACTTTTTTCATTTTTTTAAAGACGTTAGCGTCTCTAAAGTCAAGTCATTTTTAGTGTCTTAGATTAGAATATTGAAACATGCATTCTAGATATTCTAGATATCTTACTCGAGAATCAATTGTTTCAAACTCATGTCTCATTTGTGTTTCTAAATAATTCATTAATATTTTCTCAATAGTCGACCATGTTGCGTAGAAAGAGACAATCATTTTCCACTGATAATTTTGGTTATGCTAAAAATAGTGATCATATAGCTCATTTCGTCCTGAATTCCGGGGAAATTAACAACGATGGGAGAAATCCCAGCAACGTAAAAGAGGCATGATTCTCCCCAAAACCACTAAAGAGGCATGATTCTCCTTAAAACCACATTAAAGATGAATGAACAAGTGGCTGACGCTTCCTAGACCCTGACCACTTATTCAGAATCCTCAAACGCTCGATAAACGTTAAAAATTGAAAAGAGAAGAAAAACTCATATTTAACATTCTTCTACTCTTCCAGGCCACTTTGCGGTTCACAGCAATTTTTAACGCTCCAACAATGAATGAAAATAACAAGTATTCCTTTTGCCAATGTTTCGAGTGGTTAATCTCACTCTTCTTTAAAGCAATATGTTTATTTTCATCTACATGACGCCCCCTGCTCGCTCCGCTTGCCAACCCCCATATAACCTAAATATGACCCCATATCATTTTTTTTTCTGACCCTTGTGACCCTTTATCTGACCCTCGTGACCCTTATTCTGACCCTTATGACCTGGACTCTGAACGTCGTGACCCTTATTATGATCTTTATAGCCCTTATTCACCCTCATGACCATTATTTTGATCCTTGTGACCCTTATTTGTGCATTCTTAATCGAGTACCAAATTTTTTCACCAGAAGTCGATTTGAATTTTTATAATATAGAGAGATTCCAGGAGAAAACAAAAAAATAAAAACATTTTTTATCGTAATTTGTACCTATTAAGAAACTTATTGCTTGACATTAAATTAATTATGAGTCATTAGACTATGCAAGGATTGTAATTTAAAAAAGCAAAAAATTAATTCTTCATACCTATTTAAAAAATTATTGCATTGTTTTCTCCAAATTTCAGGAACCCATTAAATCCTAACTTGTAAAAATAGTACATTACGCAACTAGTGCGGAAAGCAGGCGGTTACTCACAAGGGCGGCGCAGCCGCCCGAGTGATAACGCCTGCTGTCTGCACGTTTGCGTATACATATAAAATATGATAAGTGCGTGATGAAGTCTGAGGGCGGAGGGGAGGGGAGAGTGGGGGTGTGGGGGGCGAAGCCCCCCACGAGAAAAGGGGGTCCAGGGGGCGAAGCCCCCCCCCCACTGAAGAAAAAAGATTACATTTATTTAAAAAATAATTATAAAAAAGTTTGATTTAAAAATTATGTGGAACTTCTGAAGAAAAAATTAATTATATTCATTAAATATGTAGTTCAAAAAACGTAAAGTATTTTTAATTGAAAAAAATTAATTATAATAATTACAAAATACAATTTTTAAAAATCATTAAGAATTCGCAAAAAAAAGAAAGTTATAATTATAAAAAAATATGATACAAAACGTTATATTTTTCTATAGAAGTTGTTGGTAGCGTCTGATTTTTGGCCTTTTGGGCATTTGCTAAAATATCTGATGGAAGATTTTCGTTGTTTTATCAAAATCATCATAACGGATTCTCTTCTGAGAATATTTTATTTCCATTTTCTTCAAATGTCACATCACCAATAAACTCCTCCTCATCAGTAAATAAATTCTCCTCACTGCCTAACTCTTCATCACTATCAGGAATTATACGATTTTGGCTCATTTTATCTGCTTCGAAAATCACCTTTTCATTTTTCAGTCATTCCATGTATTCACTATTCGGAGGTTAGATTTCCTTCCTTGTTATTCTCTTTTAATAGGTGATGCGCATGCGCGTCATGCGTTATTTCGGGTTTCAGTTGAGTGTGGGTAGGCGCTTGAAACCCGCTACTTTCCAGTTGACTATAGTCAACTGAAACCCATGCGGTTACACGCACGTATCATATAAAAAAATTTTATGCCACTCATGCCTGAAACCGGCTGGATTACACACTCGACGCTTCGCGTCTCGTGTCTAATTCAGCCGGTTTCAGGCTTCGTGACGTAAAATTTTGTTCAGTGCTTGTGGGGAAATTTCGTCCTTAACGTGTGTGGTTACATGCTTATGCTGTAAACCCCACACACGTTAAAGACGAAATTGCCCCACACGTGCTGAAATATACTATTTATTTCATGTAAACAACATCTTAATAGTTGAAAAAGTTACTTACATTGTCAATTAATAAAAGATAAAAAAAATATCCCCCCCCCCTGCCCGCTGGATAAAAATTAAAATCATTATGACGTAATAATGACCTATTTTTTCTGTGAACAGCAAAATGGCCTGGAGCAGTAGGAGAATATTAAATATGAATACAAGCAGTTAGAGAAATAATGATAATTCAGAAGAAAAACTCCATCGATAGATCAATTAATAATAAGTTCCCGAGTTCTTCCCACGACGAATCGTTACCAATTACCCATTACTTTATTATTTGACTTTCAATTATATTACTAAACTTGCTAATACCCGAGGATTGGAGAAGATATCCCGGATAATTATACCAAGCACTCTAGGATCCACAGTAGTAAACCGTATTATTTGCTTTCTTTAATTGAATTTTGCCTCGGCGTAAGCTTCCTGATACTTCTTTACGACTCCTAAAGCGCGAATATCTTACGACTCTGCTGTTCTAGTTTTTCCCCTCTCTCTCATTCCAACACGCTATATCTCTTAGCCACCACTTTTCTCTCGGTCATCTCTATCGGATATCGGAGATTCCGTGAATACCATAGTTTGAATAAATGTTGGTGGAGCAATTAAGGCCAGGGATAATTGAAAAAAGTATTAATCCCACTAAATCGATAATCACCCGAGGATTCGCGAGTCTTATGAACTGATAAATACAGAATAAAAGTGGATATTGCAGGATAAATTCCACTTATACAAATGAAATTGAATGTGATGATGCTATCCTCGTGTGAGTCCGAATTAACAATAGAAATTGAATCTCTAAATAACTGTCTGGAGCACTTATGGAATAACAATAGTCAGAGGATCAAAAGCTCCTCCAAAGCATCAATCGACTGGTTCCCCATTGGTTTCAAGCAACTCTAATCGAGTATGTCACCCAAGGAATTCGGAATGGCATTTGACTCTCGAAACTATCTCAAGGAGCCTCAGCTTCCGCTCCACTGGATTGATTCTCCAAGTGCTATCTCAGCTATCGTAATGATAACAGACGCGAAAAGATTTTAATTAAGATTCACTGAGAGGTATAGAATTATCGGAATCTTAGTGCCTAATCCACTCTGGTAATGAACCAAAACTAATTTTCGTTTCAATTTCCCAATTTTTGGCTTCGTGGTGAATCCGAAAATGTGTGGAAGATACATCAACAAAGAGAATCAGGTTCCAATTTGGAAAAGAATTATTTATCGCAGGAGTGACTGGAGGAAACCGAGTCCTCAAAATTTCCAAACAAATTTCCTGATAAAAGTTATCAATATTTTTTAAAGTTATATTTTTAAAAGTTATGAATTGGTATTTGGAGGATTGTTATTAGATACTGGAGGTCAATGGAGAATATCCGTAGCTTTTAGTAGAAAATCTGAAAAATAAGGGGCATTCTGTTACTCCTCAATCATGAACTGATCATGATTTGATTTCGAAAATCAAGAACTGTTGCAATCATGAATTAACGGAGGGGGGGGGACGATGAAATTTAAAAGTCTTCGGTTGATGAGAATAACTATCGAGAGATTTTTTATATATCATGGGGTACCTGAAAAACTAAGAAAAATTTCGTACCGAGCCCATTGTACGCCGTACGTCAGAAGAAAACGTATTTTTTTCTGTTTTTGGCTTTGAAATGCCCCTCGCACCACAATTTTTATCCGATTTAAACTTTTTTTTTCAAAATGTTCGTTGGATTCCATAGAATAGAACTACGCTGTTAGAAATTTTTTGAAATTTCATGAAAGATATTATAGAAAATCTCATGAGAGACATTGAATTGGATTTAGGGGAAAAATGGTTATGAAATTTCAAGTTTTAAGTAGAATTTACAAAAATTCATGAGTTTTCAGTGGGAGTGAGAGGAAAATGTTACAACTTGATTGAATTTTCAGTGAAACATGAATATCCAGAAACAACATGACATGAATTTCCAATTTTTCCCTGAATTGCCCTGATTTTTCTGAATTTTCACAGAAATAATTAAACTAAAAAATCAAGTATTTTATAGATTTCCAGATCATTTGAACAGTAAATCAATGGAATATTTTTTTAAAGTAAGCTTGATTCAAGTTGAGTTACTTGGACCATTAATCCGAATTTTGGACCTGATATTAATAGAAAAGTGGATTAGTTCAAAAAGAAATGACTTAAGTCGAAAAGCCGACTTGATTCAAGTCGATTTTCGGTGTGATCCAAGTAAATTTTTCGACTTCATTGAAGTCGATGTTTTGTCTTGGTTCAAGGTGATTCTAGGGAGTTATAAAAATCGATTTATATCAAACCGAAGTCGACCTGATTCAAGTAGAAAAATCGACGTGAATCAGACCGATGTGCCGGTTTGGAACTCTGACTCATAATCAGACTTGATTCATGCCGACAATCCGACATGAAATAAATTAATTCCCGGCATAATTCAGTCCGATTTGATTCAAACTGATTTTTTGGTTTGATTCAGGACGATTTTTTGGTGTATTCTTGGAAATTTAATGCTTTACGAACAGTAAAAAAAATACTGAATCTAATTGTTAAATTTCAGATGCCTCAGTAATGGATAGTGACGGCACTCTGGGCCGTGGCCATGCCAACGGGGGCCGTGGCTTGCGCCGTCAGCGGTCCCTGGAGTGGCGAGAACGGCGCGGGTATGGGGCTAGTGCACAATCCAGTAGTGATGAGGATGACAACACACGTCACGCGGTCGGTCCAACCTCGGCTGGGCCACGTGGTGCACGTAGTCCGGGGCACGTGTTTGCATCACTTCTAGTCCAGCAGTACAACGGTGAGTGAAAGTAGCCTCCCTCCATCCTCTTCAGCTATCCCGAAATACGAAAAATTGCGAGAAACGCAAATGGGGTGCCCCATTGGAATTTTTTGTTATCATCCAACATCACAGAATGGAATTTACTCCCGTTTACGAGTGAATAGACTCACCCTGTTCTCAATCCAGAGACATTGACAGCATGAGCTTTTGCATATCACGTTTCCAGTCTCGTGCAAAGCAATTGTCTCCGAGCTACCACACTGATAGAACGGATTAGTTGTTGTTAACGAATGGATTTTGGTTGAAGGTTAGGGTCTATTCGGTCCCACCAAATGTTTATTCGTTAATAGTTAACGAATGTATATTTGAGGAGTCTTGTTTGAGTTGACTTTCGTCAGTCAAGTGAACCATTCGTTAACTATTAACGAATATTCATTTGGTCATATTCAACTCTACCATTCGTTAATAGTTAACGAATCTCGTTTGGAATAAATGAATCATTCTATCAGTGTAGACATGTCCCGTTGTGTCCAAGTCAGTGAGTGTGTCTCGACTCAGCCATGCTCTGAGCAAACAATTAAGATTACGCAGGATAATTCACGATTAATCTAGATTTTTGCACTAATAAAAATTTTTGATGTGTATTAAAATTCGAGTTTTTTCAATAGAAAATATGAGATTAACATCCTTAGATTGTTTGACAATTTTTGATTGTTGTGCGTTTCATGGGGTAAAATTCCAGTAATTTTTTTGTTTTAATGGTATTAATTTTCTCATTCGAAGCTTATGAAGAAAAGATTAATTTAATTAAATAATCTTGTGAGAATAATTTGATATGTGTTTGAAGTTATGTTAGATCGAAAAGTCTATTTAAATTTACTTGAGTATTTCAATAGGAAAATCAATAGGAAATAGAGAATAGAAGAGAGGAAAAGTTTTGTGCATCTCGGTCGATCCATGGACAAGTACTGTCCATTTTCCCTTGGACGTGCTGCGATGCATCCTTTCGAATATGGTTTAGGTGCAAAGTCTCATTGCAGAGACGTTTTCAAGTGTTGACTACATTCTCATTTCTGGTACGACAGTAAGCATACAATTTGTCTAGATTTTAAGTCCGGGAAATACTCAAATGTTACAATTACAATTGGTTACAATTGGTTATTACATTTGGTTGAATAGTCAGGAATTAGCTTACACCTTTGTAAAATTAAGTATCAATAAACTAATGAGCATAATATTTTTCAAATTACGCTGGTATTCTTCATAAAATAGCATAGAATGAATATTTCGTTTTGATACGAAACAAGTGGGAAATTGCTCTTGTAATGTACATAATATACTTATTTTTACTAATAAATTAGCAATATTCTGCCGAATGGTTATTTTGCACATCATTTCCTTCTATTTTTCATTGTATTAAATTGAATAATATTTCCTTTTATCTAATTTCGTCAGATTTTCAACTTAGTTGAATGTTATCAGCATCATGATTCTTATTATCCCTTTTGTTCTATACAACCGATTGTCTTTTTTACAGTTCTATCTCTCCCCTCAGCCCTTCGATAAAATGTTAATAGAAAAATTTAATTTACACATACTTGAATGAATTCAATATTTACAAACAAATTTTTTTAGTCAACATTTAATCAATTGAGAACAGTTTCTCTTAGTTATCGTGGGATAACCGATTTTCGAGAAAATTCAAAAATTTTAAAAACTAATCGATGAATTAAATTTTAATTAATGGCAATTGATAGGGCCCAATAGTAGCTACATTTGAAAAAAAATTCAATTCCATCCATTCATTAACGAACAATTGAAGAAAAACTTTACCACACACATACATATATACGCACATACGTACGGACACGGTCTAAAAATTGCATTTTCAGACTTTTTGGATCATAATGGGCCGATATAACACCAAAAATGCAAAACTTGAATTTGAACGATTACAATGCATCCATCCGGAAGCAACAGCGAGTCAGTGGACCCAGCGAAGTTGGGTATCAGCGCCTGACACTGATTCGAGGGATGTGGCAACCGATGGCAATGAGTTATACCCACTGAAACTCCTCCATCATATTCCATCAAACATCTGGACAAATTCGCACACTCGAAAGATCAACACTTCTCCACTTCTTGCGTTTGTTCATTCGTTCTTTCTCCACTGCACTCGATCTTCCAAAGTTCTCCAACTCTTTATGACTGTTTCTCTGGCATAAGCTTGGTTCAAACTAGCCCAGGATCGATGGTACACTTGATGAGTAATGAGTTCCATCGTATTCATGAATTAAAAGTATCTTGCAATTCCATATTTCATACTTCACCAAACTTTTTAACAACTTCTCTGTTCCATTACACGTGTGTACACATCAATTTACCTTATTTTTTTCCCTCCGCCCAGAGTCTTCCTCTTCAACTCTCTGCCCAAGTTTCCCCTCTCATCTTCTACGTCCGTCTACATTTGTTCCAATTCACTGGCCACCGATTACCACTCCCTCTCACTACAATTCCCCCAAAGCCCTTTCCACGTTATATTCATTCCCATTCCTATTTTCCGTTCCTCCTTCACCCTGACATTTTCTCTCTCCGCTCTTCCCTCCCTTCTCGATCGCTCTCCACACCGGCTTTCCGCGCTCGCGCCAATGCACAATGTCGCGTAACCACATCCGAAGTGTATCGATAGACAATATCCGACAACGACAACAACTATGTCGTGTACCTTGGTTACAACACACGATAACAATCGATAGCCATTTCCGGGCACAGACTGAGTATCTTTGGAATATCAGGAGGATATTTACTTGAAAAATAGAACGTCTTTGTCATTTATGCAGTCAAGAGTTCCTTATCATTACGCATTAATTAGAGAGGGCCTTTGATATGGATGAACCTCCTGAACTGTGGAAAATTGATTTTGTGGTGGTTTGTTATATGAACCCCTCAAGTACACTGAGAGAAAAATTTCCTTTTGACACACTGTTAAAAATTTTTCTCCGAATTTTCCGTGCCAAATTTCGAAAATATTTATCGTGTTCAAGTTCCACTCAAATTTTAGGAAAGCTCATCATTGAAAAATCAAATATTCCATTGACTTTCTATATAAATAATCTGGAAATCAATAAATATTTGATTTTTCAGGTCAATTATTCTCTGAAAATTCAGAACAATCAAAAAAATTCAGGAAAAAATTGAAAATACATGTAATTTTCTTTCTGAATATTGATGTTCCATTGAAAATTCCATTAAGTTGTGAAATTTCCATCTCACTCCCATTGAAAACTCAAGAATTTCCGTGAATTCTACTTAACACTTGAAATTTCATAACCATTTTTTCCTCAAATTTGATTCAATGTCACTCTCATGAGATTTACTATAATATCTTCCATGAAATTCCCAAAAATTTCTAACAGTGCAAAGATGATTTCCTTGATACCAGAAAATATTCTCTTGTCAATTTCTAGAATCGTGAAATCTCCTGACACTAAGAGAAAGAAGTCTGTCGACAGGATGAGATCTCTTGTCCCGAGAAATTTTTCAAGTGTTAGCATAAGTGCCATAAATTCATATAGTTTGCGTTATGTTTAGAATTTAATGGATTCTGAGAATTCACACTTTGCCGATCTGATCACTCATCATCTCCAACTGAGAAATTCTTGTTTCGATTCCACGACGAACACTTTCATCATCAATTCAAATGGATAGAAAATTGATCTCAAGTGTTGTGCTCTATGTGCAAAATTTTATGTAATCAAAGGCTTGATGAAAAAAACCTAGATAACCTAGACTCAAACTCCAGGAATTTATGGAAAAGACATCATTTCCGGTCTTGAGAACGCTTACAAATTTTCTCGGGACATGACAATCTCATCCTGTTGGAAAACTTTTTTCTTTCAGTCTGAGAACGAACTTATTTATCGGGCAATTTCACGATTTTTAAAATTGATAAGAGAATATTTCCTTGTATGAAGTGTAGCTTCTTTGTCAAAAAAATGTAAGAAAAATTTATTTTATTCAAATAAAGATTTTATAATAGTAAAAAAACATTTCTCTCCATGTTATAAAAATCCAAATCGACTTCTGGTGATAAAAAATTGGTACTTGAAATTAAGACGCCAAAATTAAGGGTCCCAAGGGTAAGAATAATGACTATGGGAGTCATATGTGGGTCAAATGGGGTTGGCGAGCGGAGCGAGCAGGGGGCGTAGCCCTCTAGTATATAATATAAACAAACTTCGAATTAAAATCTTCATTTTATTCGAAAGAAAAGACTTTATTTGGTACTATTTAAATAAACTTATTTATTTGATTTAAAGAAATTTTATTTGATTCAAATAATGCATTTTTCTGGGTGGGTTTATCGTCATTTCATAATTCTTGTGCTAGTGAATTCGTGATTTTCCATTCTCTATCTCCTAACAATTTGTAACCAAGGTGATAACGTCACCCTCTATACAGCTGATGGCTATATTCCTTCATGCACATTCCAATTTAAATTACAATACAATGCAATTGATATGCCCTGAAGATGCGTTATGTGCATCAGTGACCCCGAATTGTTAATCGAGGGAATGAGAATATTTTTCATCATCACATATCCTTCAATCGTTGTCGAAAATTCCAGGGAATCTCATCACCCAGACAATGGTAATTTTGATGAAACTCTGATGACCATCCAGCTATCAATGCCTCATTGATGTTCCAGGCGTGAAGTATTGCCACCCTCGGAGCTGTCACAGAATGAACATAATATTACCATCAGCTCATTACCCCACCGATGGTTCATATCACGCTCAACTGCCCCCTCGTTTCGAAAACATTGAACGATATTTTCAGCACGGAAATTTCCACTTTCGCCGGACAACCAACGAGTGTCAGGCCAATAATTAACTATAAACCAGGCTTGATTATCGTCACAATCACCTATGGCCCATTAATGTTCCTTTTATGGAATTTTATGGAGGTAATGAAGTAGGGGTCGCTCGATCGGTTTGATACTTTATCACCACAGTTTCTTCTTGCCTATTTTTGATGATACGAGGCGGACAGCGCACACCTCCATGACGTGGAACATAACCTTCAGAATTGAATTACACTTAGAATTTTTTTTAAATTTCATGGAAGTTATTATAGTAAATCTCATGAGAGTGACATTGAATCGAATTTAGGGAAAAAATGATTATGAAATTTCAAGTTTTGAGTAGAATTTACGGAAATTCAAGAGTTTTCGGTGGGAGGGGGATGGAAATTTCACAACTTGATTGAATTTTCAGTAAAGCATGAATGTTCAGAAACAAAATGATATGAATTTTAAATTTTTCCTGAAATTTTCCAGATTTTTCTGAATTTTAACAGAGTAATTGAACTGAAAAATCAAGTATTTTATTGATTTCCAGATCATTTGGACAGAAACTGGATGGAATATTTCATTTTTTAATTACAAGATTTCCTGAAATTTCAGTGAAACTTGAACACTATAAAAATTTCCGGAATTTGACACGGAAAAGGCAGACGAAAATTTTCAACAGTGTAGTTTGAGTTCGATCAATATGTACTCGACTGAAATTTGCGGTAAGGGTCTTGGAAATTTTTAATAAGTAATATGTCCGCTGAAATTCCAAGCAATTTTGTCATTGAAAATTCACAAATTCATGGCGAAATCCGTGGGAACTGTAAATTTCATTTTAATTATTCCGGGAAAATTAATGGTAAATCAGGAAAATACAGAGAAATTTATCTGAAGTTTTAAAGAAATTCCCTGAAAATTCAAGGAAATTTGGCAATAAATATTCATTTTCACCTGAAAATTTATGTTAATTATAGAATTTTCGTCTTCCTGCTGCTAAAAAATTGGGACTTTACTTGAATTTTCAAAGAAACTTACAACTCCATATTTTGAATAAGTCTAAATGTAAATAATTGTCAATGGAGTTCAGTCAAGATCATATGTAGCATAATCATCCCATAATTCGACATAATTGTAATATTTGGAGATGGGATTGGCATCTGGAAATAATTGGCCGGAAGAAATACGCTCCTAAGCAAATAAATTCTTTTCCCTAGAAAGGGATTCTTTAGCAAAGGTAATTTAGATTAGCAAATTGTTATAACCCAAACGAGCATACAGGATTGCAGGCTGCAATAATTCTTTGTTGATCTTGAAGTGAAAACAAAGATAGAGTTTTAAAACCTAGATACAAGGATTTCTCAAAACATTGTTCATCATCGAATCATAGAGAAATTCTGTATCTCCAGAACAATTCGACATGAATATTCAGTGCTCGATGCAGTATAATATTTTATTCATTCATAATTTCCAGTGAAACCCCGAAAATTCAAGCACTTGACAAGACTCTCGAGAATCTTCCACTGAAAATCCTAATCTGAAGTTTTCAACCGCGTGTCAACCATGAGAAGAAGAATGAATCATGGCCCAACAAATTTCCTAATGGACATTTCTTACAGAAAAGAGGGCTGATCCACCCTAATGTTCCTAAACCGTTGGCTCGACTAAAAGCCGCAACTTCGCTGGTTACCCAAGGTTTGGGGGCTGAGTGGGATGTTTCTATCCCCTGCACTAGTCCTCTCAGTCCCCCTCCGAATGTCTCAGAACAACCGAGAGCAAGAGATCAGCGTGGGTCCTCCACTAATGGCGCTTCGCAACGGCACCCAGACGTCAAGTTGTAAATTTGTAACAGCGAGACAAACCTTTACGCCAAATTTATCCCTAACTCTCCCCGAAAAATTTGAAATTCCAGATACAAATACATATGCATGTGTGATTGCAAGATTTGCAACTGGTTCAGTAGCCATAAGCGGCTCACGGAAACACGATGGTAAGCGGGTTTCGTTCAGGCGTTGGTCCACTATATCGTACACCAGGCGCCACCGCAACACGGTCCGACACAGGATGCCAGTACATACGGACTGTATATTATGTATATCCTCGCGTGCTACTAATAAATTTCACAGACATTAACACCAACACAGTTGTGTAAACCCCTCCTCACTTCTTCACACCACCTTACAGGGAAATATGGCGCACGTTGAGGTGTACAAAATGCAGATAAAAACCTTTCTTTATAGTTCGGAGCAACATGTAGGAACATCTAATATTTTTTCCGTATAATATCCATCGTTCTGGGATCGCAGCCCCCTGCAGATACTGAACAACTCGCCACCCAACGCCCCATTATCCGCGATAATCACTTCAGCTCCAGAGCGTTTATCAATTTCATACGTAATATCATCCCTCCAACATCATAACTGAGATCAAAATCGAGATAGATGAGGTAGAAAAGCGCCGATGTGCATGGACCGATGTGGGGGAGGGTGTGCACCGGTGTTCCAGTACACAACAAGGCGGTGGTGGAGACGACTGAATCTCTGGCATCACCACTTGCCACTCAAGCCAGGCGATATCATGTAATCGAGTTGTCAGGCAAACTACCCCCTTACCGTTGGGGATGCGGCTTTCGGTATATGGCCAACCTCCTCCTCCCGGTACACGTAAGGGGAGAATAGCTTGAGAATGCGTGTACACCGCCATGACGTAACTGTATATCGACATAGACGCTAAAGGCGCGCCACATAGTCCCTAATGCATGTGTTATTGCGTTACGACCATTTAAAACTCCACCGCCCCCTTATCAGCAATTTACCATCGTCGTTGGGCTGCTAAAGATAGAGACGGGTAGAAGCCGACTTGGATCTATATACGCGTTGTACAGTGATTATACATGTATGCGTGCGAGACTGAAACCCTAGGGCTTCTTACGTCGCGCGTTCTCGATCGATTCAGATTCTGTAATTATTAAAAAGCACAAATTTTGTTCCGCCATACTACGGAATATTTATTTTTGCAGTTTCCGTGCTGAATATTACAGGAATGGTAATACACTGAGAAAAACAAATTCTAATATCTGAAACATATTTTCTTGAGACAAGTAATTTTTCTTCAATTATTGATTTCTTCCAGACATCTCAACTCACGTGGTCAGAGAAAGGTCTCATGCTTTAAAATATTCTTGTACTGAAGTATGATTTTTTCGCAAATGAACTCACTCAGATCATGTAGAAGAATCGTCAATCTTCAAGTATTTATTGTTTTCATAAGTTTTTTGTTATGCTGTTCCAATATTTCGATATGTAATATATTCATGATATCATGCGCAACGATAGTGATAAATAAGAATTCCTTCGAGTTCAGTGAACCACAAACATTCTGACATTGAAACCGTTGAAAACAATTTACTTCTCTCAAGTAAATATGGTCTATGTATTAGCAAATTTGTTTCTCAGTGTACACTGTTAAATTTTTTTTTAGAGTTAATAAGTAATCGCTGCAATTGAATTCTCAATGTTGTGAACTTGAATTCAATTTTAGATCAAATCGTTCATGGAATCTCTCACTCTGATCGGAAATTCAGAATAATTGGAGTTTCCATGTTGGATTATAATTGATATTTCAATGACATCTAGAATTTTCAAATTCATTGCGTAAATTGAACATCACATTCAACTGAATTTTCAGTGGATTGAATATTCAGGGAAATTGTTACTTGAATTTTCAAATTATTAGGTGTATAAATAAATTCTCGGCCTTTTTTCGACAATTCTGACATTTATTTATAAAAAAATGAATACAGATCTAATCTTGAAAATAATCACTGTCACTTTGCACGCATTTCTCCCATCTATCGGGAAAATGTCGGATTCCGGCTCGAAAGGAAGATGGTGGTTTTGACTGGATGAAGTCATTAATGCTCTGCCGGACTTCTTCAGAAGATCGAATCTGGGTATCCACCAGGTGATGTTGTAGCGCACGAAAAAGGTGATAGTTAGAAGGTGCAAGGTCTGGAGAATACGCCGCATGTGGGAGAATTTCCCAGCCCAACGTGGAGATAACTTTCAGGGTTTCTTTTGCCGTGTGTGGCCGCGCGTTGTCCTGCAGCAAAAACACTTGCCTCGTAGCACTACCAGTAATAGGTCTCTTTTTCTCAATAGCATCACTCAATTTCACTAGTTGGTCTTAATAACGCTTAGTAGTGACGGTTTCCCCCTGTTCGAGTATCTCATAATAGATTACACCTTTGGAATCCCACCAAATACACAACAACAATTTTTTCCCGCGAATGTTCGGTTTTGCAGTGCCAGTTGACGCCTCCCCCGGATAAACCTACGACTTTCGCCTCTTAGGATTGTCGTAAAATATCCACTTCTCATCCCCAGTCACAATTTTATGTAAAAAGTCTTTTTGTTTGAATTTGGTCAGTAGGCACATTGCAATTTCACAGCGTCGACTTTTGTTTTTTGAGGTAAGATGATGGGGCACCCAACGACCTTCCTTTTATATCCTTCCAATTCTTTTTAAATGCACCGAAATAGCTGGTTGAGTCACTCCAAGAGTATCAGCAAGCTCCTGTTGTGTTTGACAGGGATTTTCATTGAGTAAGTTGTCCAACTCCTCGTCCTCAACTTTTTTTGGTTGCCCAGGACGTTCTTCATCCTGGAGATCAAAATTTCCATCCCGAAATTTTTTAAACCACTTTTTACATGTGCTATAAGATACACCAATCCCTCCCAAGGCCGAACGAATCATTTCTTGTGCTTCTGCAGCAGCTTTTCCAAGTTGGAAGGTGAAAAGAAGGGAGTAAGGTAGCGGAGGCAGTTTCTGATCAGTAGGTAGTACTTGATCACTCGGCTATTTATTTATTAAGTGCGAAGTTTGAGTTGAATTGATCAAGAAGGTAAAACCAACAGTGCAAAGAATAAAATCCCTGCTTTCGCTAGTGATCTCAATTGTGGCAGTGGTACCACTGTAAACTGTCAAAAATAAATGGTAAAAGCGCGCGAACGCGGGAAACGGCCATTTTTGCCGTTTGCTTGTGGAATGAGCTAAGTGTGTACCTGAAGCCTCAGCAATCAAATTTTACCATGTAAATACCGAATGATCATAAATATGATATAAATCTCAAGTTAAATCATAGGAGAACAACTCAGAATGATAAAAAATAGATAAAAAAATTATTTTCAATAATTACTGTGGTGATCAATAACTGTCGCCTGAATTCTAATCTGTCGGTATTTGTTGATTGGAGGATTCATGAGTTGTCAGCTCGGATTAATTGAGGGCAACTGACAGTTTTTTAAAGAAAATGTCAGTTTAATAATCTGTCAATGTAAATATTCACCTTATCTTTCCCTCATGGTGGTAATTATCGTTGTTGTAACGATGAAAATAGTATCGAAAAATGGTGGGATGCCACGAGTTGATTTTCATTGAATAAATGTGAAATTTAGGCTAAAAACTACCTCTGATTATTTATTAATAATAAAAAAAATAATTTAATGATCAGTTAGAGATGAAACAAGTAGGAAATTAAGTCATTATTCTCGTCATCCCAATGATCAGAAACTGCCTCCACTCGTGATCAAAAACTACCTCATGCGACTAAATCGTGATCATAAACTACCGCCAAGGCGGAATTTTCTTAATGTTAATTTTTTATTAATTATTTGATATTTGTAGCTCAAAAGTGGATTTTTAATTGATGTTAAATGTCTGTTTTACACTTTAAAAGAAGTTTCACTCCGTTTTTATTTGCTGTTTTCTCATTTTTCACCTTAACCTGAGCCTGCCCAGCTTAACTGATCAGAAACTGCCTCCGCTACCTTACCTCAAGTGCTGCTTGTCGAAAGATATTTTTATTCACTATGTTTTTTGAGGTTGTGTTAATCACACCACAATCGAACTTGAGTGGTTTGGTAGTTCATAGATGGCGCTTCAAAACGCCGTTTATTGCGGAGAATTCTTTTAATTCAAATAGGTGTTCTGATCAATTTAATCTATGAGCCGAGAATTAATTTATACATCTAATATTTAATTTTCCATATCATATGGAGTTGAAAATTGCAATTCCATTGAATACTCCAGAATTCAACTGATTTTTCAATAATAAAGTAAATGAAAATTGCGTGCGAATGAATGATTGTTAAAAATTTCAAGATCAATAGTCAAACGGGTTTTTCACGATTTTCACGCGGGTCTACTATAGACTTTTCGCCAGGAGTCGACGTCCATCCAATTTCAGCACCACCGTATTCTGTTTTCGAAAGCAGCAAAGTTGCAAGCCGAACATACTAAATAAGCGTTCTTACAGTTTCTCAAAACTAATTCAGTCATATGTCATCACTGATAATAGCTGGGACAGTCAAACTGCTCCATTCTGAGAGGCTGGACTTAGGTCTCATTGTGAGACTGCTTATTGATCCTTTTGGACTTTTTCCATGATGAAAATACTAATTAAACAAAATCGTCGTGGTGAATATCTCCACACGTCACAATATCAAGTGACTTTTCAATCCTGAATGTTGTGGGTTTTTCCCCCAGATTTTAGTCAAAAATTGTCTAATAAAGAATTTGTGTGAATGAAAAATAATTACAATCTCCCTCAAACCTTATTTTTGGAAGAGTTCGTTCAATGTATCCAAATAAAAGTTCCAACAACAATTCAATAAAAAAATTAACATCAATCCGAAACTGGAAGGAATTATCCATAAAGTATTCTGCAATCTTCTACAATCTAATGGAAATTCACATCAAAGTCGTAAAAAAACCTGAATTTTTAGCTCCGGCGTACTGCCTATACGGTACAAATCTCACTTCTCATTCTATTCCATCTTTAATGTTCAATTTCTCCTTTTTGTTTATTACACTAACAAAGTGCCGGGCTTATGCTTTTGGGAGAGCATAGAGACTGGAATATTCGTTATTTCGAGGCAGTGGGTAGACGAGCCTACCATCTGTAGCATGAAAGCGCGAGGAGCCACTTAATAATGCAGTCACAGAATACTCTCAGTCTCGAAACACCATGTGTAAGTCTCGATTAATATTTCAAACGTCAGCAGGCGCAAGAATGGGTGGTCTAGGGGGAGAAGAAGAGGGGGAGGACTGGATTACGGTGGGTTCGGGAGGAAGGGGTGGGGGCAGTCAGGGAGAGAGGAGAGCCAACAGAGTGCAGAGCTGGTACGACTGACCAACGTGAAAGCTCCGTTGGACTTCTGAATGTGAACCACCATGGTTTCAGTATCCCGAGCGTTAATTATTCGCAAAGGAAATTTCTGTGATCCTAGTTATAATTTATAATAGGAGGTTGTACGAATGAAGACTAGATGGAATTATTCAAGTGAATATGAGGAAAAAAAACAAATGTGGAAATATAGCGAACCCAGCTAATGGTAACATCAAAGACGCAGGGCTTTTTTACTACATCTTTTTGTTCTCTCGTTTTATTTGTTATTTTTATATCCTCCTTTTTTTATATAGCGAGTCCTCTCGTTATTCGGTCGTTCCGAGAATTATCATTTTGAGGGGATTATTTCCGCAACATTTTCTCTCGTACTAGATCCCAACCGGCGACAATAGACAAAACATAAAACAGTCGGTTGGAGAGACAAAAAAACGCTAAAACTGTGTAGGGAGGAGAAGTATACGAAGTTTTCACGTCGTACGAGTCCCCCTTGCGTGATATATTCGAGTGTGGAGGTGGGTACGGTATACGATCGCTTATACGGTTGGCTATCGATATGAAATTCGATGAAAACTTCTTCTATCGTATCGCATAACAGCCCTCAACTCGGTGAACCCTGTGACAAAAGAGAGAGGGTATGTGAGGCCACTATTGCAGGAAGGTCGAACGGTACTTCCAATGCGATGAGACGTTGCGTAAGAAACGGAGAGGGAAGGAAAAAAGTAGTAGTGTCCCTGAGGCCACTGACCGTTGTGTCGCCAGCGGTAAGTGCTCGCATACGATGCAAATCGATGACGTTGAAAATAAAATTGTATGGATTGGGGACATACTTTTTTTGCTTCGACAATTTCCCTCTTTCAGGATGTAAATTGTTGAACATTGGTGCGATCCCTTTTTTTTGCTGAGGCGAGGCGAGTTTGAAATTTATTTTGTTTGGAGGGAACTTTGATGCTAAGGTTTCGTTTATTGTTGGTAACAAACGCTGGTCACTGTTAGTTTTGCATTACAATTATTATTTGTAACTATTAGGGACGAAAAACAATGGATTTGAAGCCAATGGATTTGATCTTCTTTTCTTCTCAACGACTTTTCAATCAGTATAACAACTCCGTGGACCAATTCAAATATCTCATAATGAGTATTTGCATTGTGGAATAGTAAATTCATGAAATAGGAGTACGGATGGAGGTTCAGATTTTAATTTTTGCTGTCTCGAAACGCAATGTTCATTCTATTTTACTGAGGATTTATTAGCCTTTCGGAGCCAGCATTCAAATCAATGATTATTCAACAATTTTTGTTAATCTGTGAAGTTGAATCTGAAACTTTGTATACACTAACTCTAACAGTTGAGTAAATCTTGAGTTCTAAAGTCAAAGCAACTCTAACTCCTAGTCAGATGAATCATATCTTGTGAAATACACAAGCGAATTGGTAATCGAGTGAGATGTGAATCACCTCAGACTCATGTCCATTCTAAACTTGTGTTATATTGTAATCGAAACCACTACGGGCTAGGAATAATCCTTCACTTCCTCTCGTTTTCAAATTCGAAACTCAGTTTCAATTATAAAAATATGACATTGGAAGAACATAGATCAGTTATATCAATCTTTCACAATTGATATTGTATATTTATACATATAATTTATATAACATTGCCTGAATTAATTCGTATTAAAAATCATTTAGTTAATTATCAAAATAATGCCATAATAAAATATCTGGAAATTCTTCAATTATTTTATGTTGCTCCTAATTCCTTGGGTCGTCCCAACTGGACCTTAGAAGTGATGAAATATTAATTAATCACAGTCAAATTCATTCCTAGTGCCAAGTAATTTTGGTAATTTTAAATAAATTAACTAGCGCCCAACATTATTTTATTTAATCAAATTTTGAGCCACTAATCCAGGCCGCGCTAGTTGTAAGATTTTCTTGTCAAGTAAAATTGAATAAATTGAGAAATTTTCCATTGAAAGAAAATTCTGTCTCAATTAATTGTGGATGTCCTGAGGTCATAAAATAACCGCATACGTTGAAAATATTTACGATACAATTTTTGCTCAAGTAAAGTAAAGAATCTCCAATATAACCTCCGTGAAATTATTGATAACTCTCCAAGAGTATGGTTAAGTCGATGCATCACAATCTACAATTCACAATCATTATCTGCCGCTAAAAATAGAATTATCAAAATTAAAATAGATGATAAATAACAAAGTCAATTTATAGTAATCAATATCTCCATTTAATCCTCGCAAAATTCCGCTGACAAATTCAACTGAAAATTTCTTTGTAATTCACATTTTTTAACCCCTCACGTGCGGGCTCGGTATGTCATACCGACCCATGCAAAAACGCTCTTTTCAAAATTGAATATTTCCGAAACTACGGCAGATAATACAATCGGACAATACTATTGGGAAGGTAAATACTGTAGCTTTAATTATAAATTTTATTTATAATTTTTCATTCATTAGAAAATATGGGATGCGAAGAGTATTGAGCGTGTGGTAGACTTGGTATCAGAAAGGACCCCTACGTGAGGGGTTAATATTTAAACGATTAAAACGTTCGCAATTTCAACATGTCATTTTTGTTAATGACCCTGAATAATTGGAGTCTGTTAGCATCATCCAAATGAACGGTCCTTTTGCTCGCTTCTTTTTCTATCGTCATTTGTTCTTTATCCTACAAGTTCATACAGCAAGGCTCATATCTCCGTAACATTTGCTTGTCTCTCATGGAATTTAAAATGGTAATTTCCCTGTTCTTTCTCTTTTTATTTTCCCCTCTGCCTCCCACGGCTACGTTGCCAGTGACAGCAACTCTGTTTCTGATCCGACATTTAATTTATGTCAGCATGGAAGCGAGCTTTAGATTTTCCTCTTTCCTATATGACAAACATAGCACCTTCTGTTTTATATTTTACCTCTCTTCCACCTTCTCCCTTCGTCCGCGTATCGATGAAAGCATAAAACCTTTGGATGTGAGCTATGGTGACCCCTTGTTATAAAAACATCAAGGACACTCAACCAAATGGCACCAATGTATGGCGCTTCGAGGAGGAACAATGGCCGTTTATGCAAAATAGGAACTTTTTGATCAAAGAGATTAATATGGTTGGACGGGACATTTTTTCGTGATACCGCTCGCTAAGGATTGTACTTGTAATGCCCCAGGTCATTCCGTATTTCAAACCACTTCCTCCGAAAACAAAGGATGTTTCGGATATTTTCCTGGAGGGAAGTCTTTGTAATGGCTGTGTTTTTGTTGCCACAACTAAATTCTTCAGGAAGAATTCCGTTATTAGAAGGTGCATTTGCAGTTCGGGGATATTTTAACACACACATTGTTAAGGTATTTATGGCGTGGTTAGGGGGGGGGGGGTCGAAAAAAAAGTAAAGAAATTGATGATTCTTTTTTATACATTTTTTGATTTTTTCAAAACCTCGGCAAAACACCCAGACAGCCTAGGAGAATGGGTGAAACACAAGAATTTTTCTAAAAAAATTCCTTTAACACGGATTTTTAGGAGAATACGGAAAAAAAATTGGGACCTCTGGCGTCAGAAACACGCGGATTTAAACCATTGAATATGACCGCTGTGCCAATTAAAACGCTTTTAATTCGATTGTGTGTAATTATCTGTCGATTGTGTACAATAATTTTTTCGCGCCTCGGTTATGTAGATAATTAGGATTTTTCAAATAGTATTAAGATGAATAATTATGAATGCGATTAGTTAACATACCCTAAAGGATGATAAGAGACAAAGAAGCGGTGGTTCATATTTTTTTTCGGTTAGTTTTCTTAATATTAATTATTTATCTGTGCTTGAAATTAATGTATCATTGGAGAATAATTTTTCGGTACATGTACATGAAAATCCATACGGAACTGTAAGAAATTCATGATACTCATGTTATCTAGATTTCGTTCACCGGTATATGATATATCGGGTACAGTACTTGAATTAATGTGCTATAATTTTATAGTACCGTGCACCTAAACAAACTTTCTGCACATGTACTTTAAAAATGAGCCAGCCATTTTCTAGTGTTCTAAGATGCCGACAATAAATTTTTCAACCCCTCTAAAAAAAATTCTAAATTTCGACTTGAACCGTTCAACCTCTTCACGGCTGAATTTATTGCCATTTTTTTTCATTTTTGCTAAAATTACTCCATTTTCGTTTGAAATTAACCATGCGACACAGATTCGCAAAGAGCGTTTTTTATAAATATGAAATGAAGACGGAATGTAATGGGAATAGATGTTTCCGAGAAATATGAAGAGATCTGAATACAAATTCTTTGTTCCGCACATTTTGTAAAGAAGCGACACACTGAGCGGGATAAAAAGGATATAGAAGATACACTGCGCGAAATGCTCCTCGTCACCTTTTGTGAAGTCGATGTTTGAATGGTAAAAGTCTCAAGCACGCGTAGCAATATGTTGCATCACTCGCTGGGGATTATTAGTTTAAGTATTCACGGGTGAGTAATTCTATTTCCATTTCAACGATATAAATGAATTCCGTGAATGTTTTCAATGGAAAAATGTGAGTACACGCTATCGGATAACTTCGATTTTCACTATAGCAAGATGTCAATAAATGCTTTGTCAGCAGAATGTCAGGAATCAGTTTCACGCTTTTAACTGACATACATAATCAAACTTTTTCATTTTTATTTAAAAAATTTTAACATTCATCGATGGAAGTCCTATAAATCTAGGAAAAAAAATCGATGATAACTCACGGAATCGTGTAAGGAACTGTTTATATTGTAAAACTCTACACCCAAAAAAAATTACTCTTGATCAGTAGCAAAAGTACTTGTACCCAGTAAAAGGGGTTTCTAATGAAAAGGCACATTTTTGTACTTCCTCGAAGTTTCAAAACAACTTGAGGCAAGTATCATGCGTCAAGTACCTGTGTACTGGTGAGAAGTACCTCAGTACTTGTGACAAGTATTTTGTTACTTGGGGGCAGATGGGACAAGTAAAAACAAGCAGGGGTTCGAGCCTTTTTGACCGAAGCCATCTGACCGTTACTTTATGTATTATAACTCTTTTTCCTTCTTTTATTTCTACCAATTCCATTGGTAGTAAGCTTCCGAATGGATCTGTAGTAATTCTATTAAAAAAGAAAAAAAATGGAAACACCAAACCCGCTCAGATTAGATATCAACAATGTCAGTGGAAATAACTGCCTCCTGATGAAAAAACAGATAAACGAAAATATCTCGAAAACTTTTTACGAACGGGTATATATGGTTTGATTGATTCGGATAAAAGACATCAAACCATATATACTCGTTCGTACAAGCAAATATTTTGAAAAAAAACAAATTGAAATCGGTTGCCTAGTTTTTAAGCTATTGCACATAAAAGGTTTTCGGAGAAAGTCGAATATCTCGGAAACTACTCATGCGATTGAGCTTATTTTCAATAGGAAGGATTGTTATCATGAGAGAAAGATTCTCTCCAAATTTCAAGTTGATATCTCAATTTTTGCACAAGCTAGAGTGATTACAAGGATTTTTATGAAAAAATAGAAAAACGGAAATATCTCGAAAACTTTGTACGAACGGCCGTATATGTTTTGATGGATTCTGATAGAAGGCATTGAAGCAAATATTTTGAAAAAAAAAATTAAAATCGGTTGCGTAGTTTTCAAGATATTGCAAATAAAAGGTTCTCAGAGAAAGTCAAATATCTCGGAAACTATACATGCGATTGAACTCATTTTCAATAGGAAGGATTGTTATCATGAGAGAGAGATTCTTTCCAAATTTTATGTTGATATCTCAATTCTTGTACAAGCCAGAGTGACTACAACGATTTTTATGAAAAAACATAAAAATGAAAATATCTCGAAAACTTTGTATGAACGAATATATATGTTTTGATTTATTCGGATAGAAGGCATCGAAACGAATATTTTGAAAAAAAAAGAATTGAAATCGGTTGACTGGCTTCGAAGATATTAGCGAAAAGCCATTTAAAAACGAATAGCTTTTTCTCAAAAACTATTGGATCAATCGTGCTGAACTTTCGCACAGAAATAGTCCTTATTATGGTCTATAATCTGACAAAATTTCAGATTTTTTGGAATAAGTTTAGCCAATTAATTACTCAATTTTCCAAAAATTGACCACCGGAAAGGTGGCGATGGACATTGACACCGACAGACATGGTCGCCAAACCCCGTATTTTTACGTTTCAGACCATTCTAAATCATTTATAATCAAAATAAGAGAATGTGAAAACAGCACGATTACAATGCTTCCATTCGGAAGCAAAATTACTTGTACTGAGTACTTGGCTGCTTCTTTTCAAAAGTACTAAATAAACTCAATATAAGTTGAGTATAAGAACTCAAAAATGATTTTCTACCTCCTCTAAAAACCGGATTTCGCCAAAAATTCAAAAATCCAAACAATTTCCGTTTTGTGAGTAATAAAATTGCCAAGAAATTGAAAATAATTTTTCGAAGCCTTTTAAATGTTGATAACAATATAAAACATAAAAATCTTAACAAAATTGAAATTTTGTAGGTTGGAAAGCATACCAATAATTCTCGAAAGCATCTATAAAAATCGCAATTTATTGATTTTCTTCCTTCAAAACATCTTCTGCTAAATATTTCTATATACAAAAATGCGTAAGAAAGCCCATTTTATCCGGTAATAATATTCACTCTTTTCAATAAAGTAATCAATGGGAAATACTTAAATTGAGTCCATAAAGTACTTGAGGAAGTTGAAAAATTACTAGTACCTTTGATACTTGTGAAAAGTACTAAAAGTACTGGCAGTAAGTAGTGATACTACTTCATCCTAATGCCATTTCTCTTCGATCGGCAGATACGGTACTTCACCCAAGAACACAAAATGTGCTTGGGACGAGTATTTTTAGAACTTTTCAAAAGTGAACTTCCCCCAAGTACCGGTTTGTACTGGTGAGAAATAATTTTTTTTTTGGGTGTATAAAAATGCAAGAATAATGTAAGCAGAACAATAAATATTCCCTTTCTACTCTGGAAATGTTATTGGAATGAAGTTTATTTTTAACCAAAGAAATGTTATTTCGTGAGTTTTCGTGGATGAGTTACACTGTTAAAAATTTTCGTCTGAATTTTCAGCGCCATATACCGGAAATTTTTATCGCGTTCAAGTTCCACTGAAATTTTAGGAAATCATGTCATTGAAAAATCAAATACTCTACTGATGTTCTGTTCAAATGCTCTGGAATACGATTACCAGGCCGCCGAATGTCAAGGTAGATACTTAATTATTCTCTAGATCCTCGTTCTTACTCCTGACTGATCGAGCGGTTGACCTACGCGCCGTCAATGTCAGGGTCAAGAATCTTAATGAGCTGGGTCAACTCGTCAGGGGTCTCAGTTATCGACCTCCTCTCCTCCTATCAGTTATTTATTTTTCTCCTTCAGCGGTTGTTCTTTATCTCCAGAGTGTAGATTTCTCTATCGGGAGCACCTATTTTATGTTTCGGGAGTTCCGGATTCTCCGAAAGATCGTTTCGCTGGATTAGTCCCGTTCTGGCTCTTGTTTTGGTGGATCCGGGTACTATCAACCTCCAACCGTCATTCGGTAATGTTGTCCTCATTATTTGCTTCTGGTATTTTATTTTTAACTCCTCTGTTTTCCCAGATTGGTCCTGAGGAATTTATTTTTCTTCTTCTCAATACTGGAACATTATCATTTATGTCCTCCCAGTATCTGGTTAGCTCTCGTTGTCTTTCCCCCTGCTACGGCTCCTCAAGTAGTCCAGGGCATTCACCACTTGTGAGAGATCGTTTGAGGTCCTTGGAATGTCCTCTGGATCGTTTCAGATGTCTGCTAGCTCTTCGCCGGAGTTCTTGTAGGTTCCGAGCAGGATTTCGCGTCTCTTATCTTATTTTTATCACTATTGAGGAAGGAAGGTAAGGTCCCATTGACTACACTAACGTCATCATGCTTTTAAATTTTCTATGTGATCTCTACTTCGATTTTCTAGTTTTATTTATAAGTGAACGAGGCCGGACCCCCGTCAGAATGACTAAAATTTGGAAATGGGTTCCTGAAAATCAATGATATTTCCCTAAAAATCAAACTTTTGTTTTCTCCGGGGTGAACCTTGTTAATGCTGTAGCAATTTTTCTATCAGTGTACATATCTGCATCCAAGAAAGAGGTCCTATTGAGCCTCACAAGACTGCGATCATACCCAATACATCATAAAATTTTCAATCTTGGTAACCTCCTGTCCGGAAAACGCCCATCTGAGGGACGAATGTACTCCCGAAAAATGTCTCCCAACTCGTACTATTTTCTCAACATAAGTGAACGTCTAAAAAAAAGGGAATGCGTACTAGTGAGACACTTTGTCACCATGGTAACACAATCCCCACGGCAAATAAAATATCCGATGGCTTCGTACGGTAAGACCACCCACCGACCGTTTAGCCGTCAGGCGAAGGAGCCGTTTTCGGAGTGAAGAAATGCTCGTGGACGGGGTGGTGGGACTGTAGCAGTAAATTTTGAGGCAAAAGAGTACTCCTCCCACTCTCCGCTCTCCCTCCTCACCATCCGTATACTTTTTCAAAGATAAATTGTGCGACTCGGTTACGTTGAAATGGAAAACGGAAGCTCCTTTGCAAGAGTCCATCGTGATAAAACGAAGTGATACGAAAGCGAATTATGTATAGAGACTGGGGGAGCCATAAGAGGCACTCAAAATCTGATTGAAGAAGCCTGAAACAATCTCACAAAAACCCCAAATCGAATTCTTTTTTCCGTGTTGACGATAAATTCAATTGACAGGATGTATCCAACAAAAGTTCCACTGGAAAAATTTTCAAGGCCATATGTATTAGAAAATTTAATAGAGACGGGGTTTTGTGGGCTAGAAAGCAAGGGTTGGATACCTGGAAGAGGGACTGTCTGGTGAGAGTACTTTGAAAACAGACAGAGTTCCTAGAGGATCCACAGCGGAAGGAGGGAAAACCCATTGGGTTAAGTGTGGGGTAAAAGAGGCTGAGGGGTTATGAAGAGAAGAGGGCATAACACAATTACATGTGGGGGTTGATGCTGGCCTTGCTCTCACCCTAGAGTGTGGCCTCCCAACTGTGGATGGGAAGATTGAATATGAAAGTTTAATGCGAGCAATATCAGCGCCACTGGGCCTGCCCTACGGCCACTCTCTCCATCGTCTCCATTGGTGTAGCGAACCATCGTTTGGTTTTCCTTCATATGATTTTGATGTTTACTTATCCTCGTTGTTTCTACAGGTAGAGAAAACCTTTCTCAATCTTGGTTTTCCCCAGTGATACTTCAGACGTTTGATGATGCTTAAAGAACAAACCAGTTTCTTATTCCAGTCTTTCCTCATATTTTTCCGTGAAAATATATTGACCCCTGAAATGATACAATGCAATCTTAGAGTGAGAGAGAGGTTCAGGGGATTATGGAGTACAATAAAGTAACTCCGTATATATCGCGCGAAACTCAGTGATTGATATCCTCACAATGGAAGAAATCGAATGTCTTGGGTTTCCTCTCCAAGATTGATTCGATTACGAACCAAAACACTGCGGATATTTTGCTCTTTGTTGCCGAAAGAATTCACATTTACTTTGACAATTCATAAATTATGCCTCGAGCGATTTATAAAACTTCCCTCATTAATTAGCAACATGATTCAATCCCCCTCTGCCCCTCAGCCCCGCTGGTTGTACTCCTGTGGGAGGCTCATCCTCCATTTTCATCCGTTTCAAGAGAATATCTCGTGAATATTCTTACCACCGGTTTACTCCCTTTGTTTCCAGACGCGGAGAAAGGAAATTTAACAGAAAATTAGAAGCCCCCAACCCTCCTCCTTTACTTATTCATGTCTAGTCAATGCTCTCGCCTTCTTACCGCGGCGAAATTCTTTCATTAATTAATAACGGAAATAATCTTCACTCTGCTCATCTCTGAGTAAGCAAAGATGATTATCAGCCTGATTCATTTAATTCATTGTTAAATAGTGAACGACTGAATCTCCGATGTTTCCGTCTCCACTAGTTTACCTATCGTTTTTCACATTCCCAATGGTCTACCCTCATACCTCAACAATCCTAGAATCGATTCGCTGGCTTCATCGACTTATCCCGACTTGGATCAGTCCAACGATCTATGACAAAGTCCCTTAGATTCGTAATGGTGGAGCCCGGAGTACTACGCGTATGAAGCTGCTCTGCAGAATGGATAACGCAACGGTTTGAGCACAGTAAAGCGGCATGATAGCCACGTTGAAGGGGATAACTCTAGGTACTCTTGAGATCACTCGAGAGGCTAGGGGAAATTGAATGGATGCATCATGTATACATGTATGCACATTGATTTGTGTTGAAACAGTACTTGTTCGAAAAAATACTGGAGTGAGGTCGTTGGTACTCGAAATATCTGTTGCATGTCATACACGCGAAACTATAAAATTTGGTATTATTGCCCATTCATTTCGACTTGCTGAAATTATTATTTCGAAAAAATATTCCCACAAAAGCGTGCACTTTCCCGGATTCTTGAAATTTATAGTCATTGAAAATACATTCAAGTATCGGTTTTAATCTTCTGTACCGCTGCTCTTTTAAATCGTTCTATGGCCGTATTGAAATTTTTTCGAGTCTAGAAATGATTAAACATCTCGTGAAACTAGGGGTTATAAGACTTTCCTTCCACATTTCTTCATCGTACTTTGCGAAACCCAAGGACTCATATTCTTCAAACAAACTATACATTTTTCGGTCCTTCATGACTTCAGGCATAATAGCATTTATGATCATTCTCTCAAACCGCTCCATCCTTCCTCTCAATAATCCGTCACAGCGAGCCTTAGGTACTCCAATGGGCCCCAACGCTACCTCAACGTTCCCCTCTCTACTTCTTTCTCAATCTAAGGAAAAATTCCCTATTTCCCTCCAATACAAAATTGGACATCCTCGTTTCCTCCCTTCTACAAATCAGAATATCGATAAAATAGTTTCTTTAGATCGGTCATCTCATTATAAATTAGAATATAAACATCGTACTTGTGAAATTAAGTTATTTCAAATTGAAATCTCTGACCAGTCGTTTCTAGCAGAAACTCTGTAAAATATATCTCTATGTTGAATAAAAAGAAAACCGTGAAAACAAGGTGAAGTGTATACACCCGATTTATTCAAGTCTCCCAGTATTCACCTCTCTTATCCTCACTCACTTCAATTCATTCAAAACCATTTTCTTGAATCAGCTGCATAAAGAATCTATTCAGCGTGGAGCAGTTAGCCTGATATTGTGTGTGTTGGTCAGATCTCTGGAATTTACGTCTGCAGAGAGAATTTGAAATAATTTCGGTATTCAGTGCCTAACAATATCCAAACATTCCTATGCAGGAAAAAGGTCGGTGTCACTGTACCAGTGTGACCAAAAAATAATTCATGTTTTTATATGAGAAAAAAAAGTTGGCCTCAACAACTCAAATTTATACGGCTGTTGTGAAGTATGAACATGCCATAGTCGATGATCTGGGCTGCACAGTTAAATTCCAAACTATTAGTCATCTACCTTTTTTGGTAGGTGCTCATATGGATATGCGGGTGCTTCCCAACACTTCGCCTTATCTTCTAAAGGCATAAATTCAATTTTAGAGTTCTCAAATAAAAGTATGAACATGGAAATTATTTTTTTAGTGAGTAGTGAGTTAATAATCGAACCTCACCAGCTCTTGGCTTCACCTAAGATTGACAACGTAGACGTTGCTGGTGTAGAATCCCATGACTCTATTGATATGATAAATTTAAAATACAAAAAAATCAAAAACTTTGAAAAAATTCGAAAAATTAAATTAATCGATTAGTGAGTTTACTGTATGGTATCACTGTACAAGTGTGATCCAAAATGAATTTATGGTTCTATATGCACATACAGAAACAAATTCATTTCGGATACCAAAAGTTATTCCTCTACCAGTTTTTTTTCGCGAGGAGCAATTTGATAGAATCGAATATAGAGAATAATAGTTTATTGACGTGCCTGTAAAACCTAGGTTAGGTCAAATTGGAAGAAGGATGTGAGTTAATCTTTCGACTGAATCCAACCCTCTGTGCCCTACATAAGGCTGGATAAACAGATCAGTCGATCGAGCACTCCGGATAAATGTAATTTTCGGAATTTATTGTACCCTGTATGATGTAAATGAATAATGCAATTCGTGCAAAAATAACTGCACTTCGAGAGGAAAACAATAAACATGGACTGCGATGCCTTTGAGTATTTACTCGCCCCAAACTATGCCGCAAGGGTGCTACAAATTCGGCTATTTGGGTGCCATTCGACAACTGATGCCAACACAGTATTAACGATGTTGAAAAATCGAAATTTTTGTTTGCTTAAAATTTCAAGGATGACTTCTTAATGCACAATAACTCATAAATATGAATTAGCCCGGTGGCTTGGCGTAGTGGGTAAGTTCGTTGCCTCACATACGAAAGGTTCCGAGTTTAAATCCCAGCCGGATAGAATGGTTTGATCTAACCATTTAAGGTCTTGATTATCATCGCAGTATACCCTAACCGGGTCGAAGCGATGTAAAATAACGATAAAAAATAAATACATGAATATGAATTGTTGATTTCCAGGTGATCGAGCATACAGAACAGGCTCAGACACAGAGGGTGCAGCAACGACAGACAATCCAACGACACCATTTCCAACTCCACCACCGACTCTAACCCCAAATCATCGTCAAGCATCACCATTTCCATTGGAGAGTACAAATTCCCGCAGACATCATTACAACGGCAGTGTATCCTCAGACCGTTCGCGAAATGGCAACGGTAATACCTCACCATTCCTATAATAATGACAACGTTGTATCCAACAACTCCATTATCTTGTTTTTTTTTTGCCAACCCCCCTGTTTATTCTTTATTGATCGTTATTATTGCTGCTGGCAGGCGAGGCGATTTACGCGGCGCCCACCAAGAAAACGAGCAATGGTGGTGGTGGCACACTCGGTCGTCGTACACGTCGAGGTCAACACAACAGCGCTTTGAGCTCTAGCTCAACTGCCAGTGATCGTTCTGAGACGATTTTCCCAGACGAACATTCTCGCATGCATCTCAACAATGGTACGTTCTTTTCATCAGACGAATGTCTACTGCACTCATACCTTCCATTCTTTTCTCTATTCTATCATCACGCATTTCTGCTTTCAAGGCATTCCTCATACTCGTTGCTCTTTTATTTTTCATCATTCATGAGTTAGAATCATGCTGAGAGTCGAAAGTTTATGGCTCTAAAAGCCGTAAACTGAAGCCTCTGATTTTTCTTCATCGTCTGATCATCCTTCACTGTTTTCCTCATCTCCATCGTCCAGTAACTGAATTAGAGAGGAGGGAAATCTCCAGCGCGATAAGTTAACGAGCTACACCGCCAACGCGATTAACACCGATAATACAGTTATTCGATCATATTGAGCCTGGTCAAAAGTTGAATAGAGTTTTCGGGAGGATAAGCAAGTTTGTATCATCGAACATGGTATTAACGAATATAACTATTTTGGCCGGGTGGAGTTTGTGAATAGGAACTGAAATAAGATATCATCGAGAGATCCTCCAACCGATGACGAGTTTTGTTTCCTCATCATAATACCATAATTAGGGAACTAGAACAATAGCTGCACTGAAATAACCATCAAACTTCTCCCCTTTTTTTCATCCCGTGCCACACACCGGAATGGTGTGATGTTTCTACTTTTCTCTTAAGTTCAAATAGCTCTCTTTCAACCCGTCAGTTGGCCGTGTTCTCTATCCCTTTCTGTTTGCCTCCTCCGTACACTACACTGAACGAGTATGGCATAACCGAGTTAGTAGTTACTTGTGGCCCAGCTAGTTAGCGAAGCTCACTGTAAAGTTAACGGACAGTACTATATTGTTTTGGAGTGAGTGGAGCTTGAGCCCAGCCGAGAGTATTTAGGCCTGGACCCCCTCTATGCTCCATGGCGGAGCACTGGAGTTGTATCCTGTACCCCCTCGCCGTGGTTAACGCAGTTTTGAAACCACGAAATGAGAAAGTGTATGGGAGCTTTGTTGGTGACCTGTTCCTTCACTCACTGTATTCTACGGACTGTGGCGGTCCACCTAACTTTTTAATGAACTGACTGGTGGATCTCATTTCGCAGGACGCGTAATAAACGTCTCTCACTCAGTATAGTTGACTGGTACTCAAATTTTTGCTCTAATCGAAAAATGCTTTGCGGTGGGACTCAAATGACGAATTTGCGAAAATTCATCATACCCCAGCTATTGCGAATGTCTGCTTACGATGAACAATAATTATCTAGATACGCGGTAGTGTATTTGCCAAGGAAAAGTTTTTGACTTCGATTTATAAAATTGGCTGAGCGTTGCCGTGTTTACACTGAAAAAAAATTACTTTTCGTCACAAGGCCGGAAAAAACCTTTCTTACGGGTATGAAGGTTGCACGTCGAAGCGAAGTGGAAGAATACAATCATCCGAGTCAGAAAAGTTGTTTTCGGCCGAGTGACGAACATAATTTTTCTTCGGAGTCCGTAAACGGCATCTTAGGCACAGTCTGAAAGAATATACTACTTGCCATGAAATCATTTTTTTGGGAGAATTTTTTTTAGGAGCGTATCAGAGCATTTTTTTAGGAGCATATTTTTCCAGGCTAGTCATTTCGAGATGGTCCAAGACCCTATCTAAATATAACAATTATGTTGAAGTATGGGATGATTATGCTACATAAGAAAAAATCCGGCCCGGTCGCTCGCTTCGCTCGCTCCCTCGTTGGGGTCTGACCGGTAGGGATTGGTGGAATTGGGCGTGACCCATTATGGGTCGAACTAATAACTTCCCGACCGATTCCTCTTTTTCTGTTCATTAGAAAAACAAGCAGGGGGCCGAGCCTATCCGATAGAAGGCATGTGACCGTTACTTTACGCGTTATAAGTCTTGACATTCCTTCATTTCTGCCAATTCCATTGCTAGTATGCTTCCGAATAAATCCGTTGCAATTCTATTACAAAAAATGAGAATCTCCTCACTTCAAAATTTTTCAATTCTGAAGGCAACCCACTCAAAATTTCCCAATTATCCAATCAAACGTGAAATCCACTTGAAAATTTTTTCCACTTCAAAGTTGAACCCACTTCAAAATTTTCTCAACTCCAAAGTTCATCTACTTGAAAAGTTTTCTACTTCGAAGTTGACTCACTCCAAGATTCCCCAACCTTTTCTCCAATTTTCCCTTTTTTTTTTCAAATTGCAAAATTCGAAAGTTTTATTGAAATAACTAAAAAACCACTGAGGAGATTTCGCTCAAAATACAATTACACTCAAGATACATGATGACACAGCGATTACATGAAATTGATTCAAATTCCATCGTTATTTCAGATGAAATCGTCGAATTTCAGAAAAAGTAACGTTGTCTGACATTTTCTCATATGTTTTATGCAGATAACTAGAAAACCGCTGAGGCAATCATTTTCATAATCTAGTCAGTTCTAAGTTACATGAAAACGCATCGATCAAAAAAAAAAAGTAGAATCGGTTCGTTCGTTCCGGAGAAATCGTTGGACAAAATTTCACTCACATGCGGTGCTACGCACGCACATACACACACACACACACACACACACACATACATTTCTTTAGAAACGTTTCAGGATGACTCTAGAGTTCACGAAACGTGGACAAATCATCGAAATTCAACATTTCATTTTCGGGGTCATTACAATAACTTCCTCCCTTCGGGTCGGGAAGTTAATAATAACGGGTGTTCATTCAAGGTCATATGCAGCACAACTATTTAATAATTCGACATAATTGTAATATTAGACGTTGGAAATGGACCACCTGGTAATGACTGGCCTGGAGAAATACGCTTCAAACAAATAAATTCTTCGTCCAAGAAAGTGATTCTTGGGGAAAATTATTTTTTTTCTCAGTGTATACATGAAGGAACTATCCCCTCCACTATCTCCCAATCATATTCATCAAGTAAAATACGAATGTGACAAGCTGCATAAAAATTACTCCGAGTTACATTGTGTAAATCGGCCACAAGCTTCCCATTGATGTAGCTATTTCTTCGTTCGAATTAATATTGAAGAAATTATGCGCATAGCACCCGGTTAATATGCATATTTTCGCACTTCTCATTATTTCTGATCATTTTTTGTTACGGAGTTGATAACAGTGCAATCCAACTACATGCACCAAGGAGGGAGCCCGGGAATTTGCAAATTGAATTTGGAGCATGATTGATAAATTCCACAGATATTTTTCAATTGGGTACCGTACAGAAATTAATTCTCGCAAGTTACGAGATTGTAATTCAGTAGCATTTCCTATTTCGTCAGCGGAAAAAATAAATAATAATTCTCGTTCCCTTTCGGAAAATAGAAATTAAAGGTCAGGAGAATAATCATATGGTTGTTTTTAGAAAATTTGTGAAATCTCCCTAAAAAACAAAAACAAATGTTTTTGTTAAAAAACTGCGCCAGGGAAAAATTTTGTTTGGTTTCTACTAGAAAGTCGAAATTTTTTAAAATACAAGGAAATCAATAAAAAAGCCATGCCCGAAATGTAAAATGAATGGCCATAGAGCACAATCAGATGTGTATGAGAAAAATATTTCTAAATCGAATAACGATTGGAGAAAAATTGTCAGTTGTAATACCCCGAGATCTTCAAAATTATTGGATATTTCCCAATAGCTTCGGGAAATTTCTAATAACTTTTAATATTTCTAATAAACCCATCGGGATGACTTTTGAAAAACTCATCCCTCTTGTTGTTACGCAGGGAAACTTAGGGGAAATATCCGATGAATTTTGAAGGTCGAGGGGTATTCGGAGACTTTTCTTCCTCCTGGGTTCGACCAATTAGAGTGCAGTGGTCGAGGTCACCTTACATAAAAATCTCACAGGAGTAACAAAAATGGTTAATCTTGTTATCAATTTCTTGTTAAGAATTCTGGCCGAATTAACTCATTTTGGATGACTCTTCATCTCGAAACAAATCAACGCAATTTCCGTGCAAGTTTTTCTGACGAAGTTTTTTAGGTTTGCACACAAAATCTCAATACACCACATAATTTCTATAATTAAGGTATGATTTTTAATAGAAATGTATATTCGTATATAGCACCCAATTCTCCAGGGTAATCGAGATACGTTTTCTACTGCCAATCAAATGAGGAATTCTTTAAGATTCATGGCCCCCTAAATATTTGACATTTTGAAATCCCCTCTGTTCACGGTTGATGATGATACTGTGTCATAATAGCGTAAATATGGTTCATTTCCTAAAGGCGGAGGGTCACCGAGGCTCGTTGAAATTAACAGGATCGGCCGAGCGGTAATTCCCGCTCCAAATCTCCGATGGGATATTGCTCGTCGGAATGTCCCTGTGGTCTAATGGCTGGGATGTCGCGGCATCTATTAGCAAATGGTTCCCAACGGTCAGGAGTTTGCCCGTGTTAACCCTAGTGCACAACCGCTACACGTCTGCCCGCTTGGAGAGTGCCTAGAAACGCCTTATCCACTCACCGAAAACTGCCATCCTGTCTCGACAATATTGAAATAGCATCAGACTTGGCAATAGTGCTACCGAACCCTGAGGAATCCATTGTTACCTCGATGCATTCTATTTACTCACTCACAGCGGGATCCCGTGCTACTCCATACCGAATCGAACTTAATTCATTAGGATCCTCCCATAATTTTCCACATTCTCTGATCTCAATCATAAGGGGAAACACACTGTTAGAAAAAGAATGAAATTTCATGGACAGTTGACTACTAATTTTCAGGAAAGTGACACTGAACGCGATTTACGGAAAAAAAAATCATGAAATTTCAGGTTTTACTGAAAATTCAGTAAAATTCCCGAATTTTAAGGGGCATAAAGACGAGAATTCCTCAATTTATTTAGATTTCCAATCTAATATGAATATTGAGTATCAAATTGCGTTGAATTTTCAGTAAAATCTGAAATTTCATGATTTTAAATCGCATTCAGTGTTACTGTCATGAAAATTCAAGAATATATTTACCAGAATTTTCTGGTTTTCTATTCATTTTCAGGGAAAAATGGGACGGAAATTTCCAGTTTTGTTTGATTTTTCCACCAAACTGTGAATTTCCAATGACAAGATTTCATGAAATTTCAGTGGAATTCTAACACGATACAAATTTCCGGAATTTGGCACGGAAAAATCAGACAAAAATTTTTAACAGTGCAATATGTATGATTTTTTTCGCCCAGTTGGAAAACTAGACTATTGATTTTTCATTGACATTGACATCGGACATTTCATTGAACATTTGATTTTTCAATGACAAGATTTCTTAACATTGAAATGAAATTTGAACACAATGAAAATTTTCGGGATTTGGCACAGACAATTCAGATGACAGCTTTTAATAGTGTATTCTCATGGTATCTTCATTTCCGAAATGCGGAGAAAATTTGGGAGAAGTACATTATAAAGTAGAAAATTTGAGGAGAGAATAGTATTGCTATCTGAGAATTAGCCACATTTTCCATCTGGCAAAAATGAATTGACACATGTTCATCAATACTAATAATAAAATCATTCAAACGTCACAGTGGAATTCTCTTTTCACCGACTCAATTTACCATGATTCGACGAACCGTTAAACCAGAACGATACGAGGCGAGGTCTTCTGGGTAGCAATGTGCCACCGGGAATAATTCATATTTACATGAATATTGAATATGTATTTCTGGAGTGAAAGCGTTAGTCCATTAAATCGAATTACCAATACCAACCGCTAACCGCATCAAGTCACTGTCGGCCACCTTCCAATTCTCGGGCTGCGTCTGACTCTAAACTGATTTCACTACTTGCGCTTCAATCTCTTTTGCCTCTCCAGTATGGCAGTCGGAAAATAAAATATAATGCAGTTGATGTGAAAAATTGCATCATCAACGGATGAGCGTCAGTATTTTTCACACAATTGCATCTCAATGTCACTAGAATGATAAAAAAAATACATCAAACATTCGTTTTTATCAGCGAAAAACACGGCAGATTTGTTGGCGCGTATAAATCGAGGATTATGAGGGGCAATAACATAATTTTTTATTCACATTGAGGGGTAATAAACGATCGTGATATCGACTATCCAATTATGCATTACATGTGCTTTCCCAGTTTCGAATCTTCGGGCGGGAACCGAGAATTGTGTCCGATATAACTGAAACGAATGTCCGTGCACATTTATTGTACTATAACAGAGGGTTGTGTGGAAAAGGGGTTGGCTAGGTCAAAGTTATCCCAGATACGTGGATGGACACGGCTGCTGTCGACAGAAATGCATTGCCACGTTTCACCGTTACGATTTAATTAAACTATTACTATTACGCTGGAGCATTGTTAAATTAGAAAATCATCAGCATTCGTAGGTACATTTTCATATTTCATCATTTTTTGTTTTTGACGCTATCATTAAAATTCATCATCCACAATTTTCCCGTAGTTTCGATGACCATTATTATTACGTCAATAATAGATTTCATGATTTCATCACTAGTTGTTTTCTTCTACTGATTGATGCACATTTTTTAAATGATACACTGATAGAATGATTCATTTATTCCAAACGAGATTTGTTAATTATTAACGAATGGTAGAGTTGAATATGTCCACATAAATATTCGTCAATAGTTAACGAATGGTTCACTTGAAAGGTGAAAATCGATTCAAACAAGGCCCCTCAAGTATGTATTTGTTAACTATTAACGAATGAACATTTGGTGAGACCGAATGGAGGCTAGGCCACCGAAATCCATTTCTGAGCAATAATTAATCCTTTCTATCAGTGTAATTGACATATTCCGGCAGCACTGCACTAACGCTCGTTTTCTGCACATTCGGGACGCAAGCAGGTTTATTTAATCCTCACTTCCTGGCAGGTACGTACGTACCATTTTGAGCACTTGATTTTTTATGAGAAGGACATACTGAGAGCAAACTATAATTCTGCCAATTAAATTTATTTCAGCAAAACAAATGCCCAAAATTTCCATAGAAAATCTCCTTATAAATCCATATCTGAATCATAGTTACTTGGCAGGATTATATATTTTTTCTGCAGAGAAAAAGTTTCTGGTTCTGAGAAAAAATTTCTGGAAAGTTTTCAATCATCAATTCTGGTAATTAAATTCAAATTACTTTTTCCAAAGAATGGCTTTATAACAATATTTGCTGTAGAGGATGATATTGTCGGATGATATTGTAGTGATATTTTAGTGATAAATTTTTTAAACTGCCGGAAACCTTTTTATTTCAAATATTATTTTTATGGGCAAAAATTCATTCTTCATACATTATCTATGAAAAAAGGTTGTAATTTTCGAAAAGTTGTCTCTATTCTTTCCCAGATTTTTGGATAAGTAGAAACTTTATTTCTCTTTTCTAGAAAATTTTTGAGGCATTATGTTAGATTGTCTGTTATATATTAATTGCACTGGTTTTTGCACTGTTGGCACGACTCCCACGGAGGGTCACTGTGATGAACCAAATTGATCCATACGTATCATTATGTGTGATTATTTGCAATTAAAGTTCAACTACATGCACAGACACATTAAGTGAAAGTTTCTATTGTAACAAGCACGATAATTTGAAATGATTCTGGTAAATCACGCCGTTTCATCGCCCCTTCGATCCACGAAGGTCTGCTGATATTGGCAACGGTGTCGAGTTAACACGACAATGGTTACGTTAGTCGGAAATGTTTTTGATGCTGATAAAATATATAAAAAAAATTGTACTGATTGGGAAATTTTTCTACCGACAGGGTTTGGTAATTATTAACAAATGACGTAGATAAACACGAGCGATGATCAATTTAATAATTATTAATTATTTTTTATATCTTTTTGTACGAATAGTATCTTGTGATAAGGGTAAAGCACTGATCCATGAAATTATTTATTTATTCATTTTTTTAGATGATAGTTTCTTGTTTTACTAATGTGTTGTCATCGCTGCCATCACGGAAAAAAAATATATTTGATTCAAGTATATTTTATACTCGAATGGGGGATGGGTATTTCAGTTCGAGGGTGATTGTTTCGTATCACCCGAGTTGTACCAAGCGCTCTCAAGGGTAATATAAGGGTCGGATACTAAGTGTGAGAACATAAGGATCAAAAAGTAGAGGTTAAAAAATGAGGGTTGGAATATTAGAGTCAAACACTGAGGGCCTGAATGTAAAGGTGAAGGAATGAGGGTCATAATGTTAGGGTTAAAAAATAGAGTCAGAATATTAGGATTAAAAAATTAGGGTCAGAATATAAAAAAAAATACAACCCCAATTATTTCTTAGAATTTTTTATATATATATATATATATAAAAGAATAAGAATTCTAAGAGAATTAGAATTTAGAGAGAAGTAAACAAAGTGGGTATCAGGCAATGAGGGTCATATAAGGATTAAAAACGGTGATCAAGCATAATAGATGACTTATATTTAGACCTCACTGCCTGACACCCACTTTTTTACTCTTATATCCTGATCCTAATGTTTTGACTCTAATATTTTTACTTCTATACTTATTCTTACTTCTATACTTTTTGACCTTTATATTCTGACACTTAGTGCCTGACCCTTATATTACACTTAAGAGGCCTTGCAAAACCCGGCCTGATACAAAAGCATAATTTTCGAATTGAAATACCTATCCCCCAATTGTGTGAACGTTGTACCTTGAAAAGTATTTTCCTCTAGAACGGCCAGCGTCCAAATAATAGAATAGAAATTATTTACAACAAGAATTTGAGACTATCAATAATTTTCATATTTGACATAGAATGGCAGGTATGAAAATCATTTGAGATTCATTAGATTTTCTGCGATTTTTTCAGATTTTTCAGATTTTTCAAGTTTTTTCAGATTTTCATCTTTTTGTTAACCTCAAAAAAGTTATTTTCTCATAAGACTTGTCATTGTTTGTCACGTCTAAATGAATTATCATCTATAATACTCGACTATTCATTGAGCACGAAATCCAACTAAATGTTTCTATTCATATCAATTTTCATTGTAAATTTATTTCAAATTTCAAATGAATGCCCATTCGAGGTGAGCAAATAGATGCAAACCTGTAACAAAATTCGTTCGTGGATAATAAATAAACGCTCCTATCGGTGTGTTGGAGTAGAGCATCGATAGATTTCAATTATTGACTAAGTGACCCAGTTAGATTTTCGTAACAATTATTGTGAGTTTACCATGAGATGCTTCGAGATTTTCGATGAATATTCAAACTAGTGGGCAGTTTTAATCTGCCTGTTTCATCGGTGTTGGAAACTAAATATGAGAGGAACTACGTAGGCTAAGCTAACTTCCATTATCGAATATCAGAGAGTTACCAAGAGAGGGAGAGTAAGTTACGTTAGGTTGGCGAAAGCCCACGATAGACCTATGGGTTTGTAGTTAACGTTGATTTACAGTAATGCGCTGTACAACATTAACAATCTCTAATGGTTACATATTGGTCTAATTGTATATACATGGACTTGGAGTCGAATTACATTGGATTTATATTACGTATTGTGACGTATTTCGCACCTCTGCAGACGATACGAAAATACGTAGCCCTCGGCGGCCACATCAACAAAACAAAATATTGGGCGCCAGCACGTTCGAAAACGTACAAAATACAAATTCGATGAAAACCAACAATAGAAACGCAACCGAAAGGACAACTGCCGACAGCTCAGATCAACCGCGGAGGCGGCTGGGTTCAACAAAATGTTGTCCCACTACTATTCTGAAATGACTGGGTCGGATTTATCTGACGAAATAACGAAACCAGAATGTGCGGGGATAAAATGATTTCTTTAATAAAAAATAAATAAATGATGTAATTCAGTAATTCCCCCCTCTATTATCCTTCAAATAGCGCACTTAAATCTCGGTAATCAATATCACAAAATACAGAGACTAATCGAACTAATGACTCGATATAACACAAATTCCCTAACTGCAATTAGTCAACAAAGATGAAATACTAGTCAAATCAAAAGAAGTCAAAATCAGTCAAAAGAAATGTCAAAAGAGAATAAAACTAATTAGCAGAAGTGTTGTTAAATTTATTATCACAGGAAGGAATCTACAGTTATTCCGAGATATAAATGCCTCAACAGAAATTGTCACGGATAATAGATCTGATTTCAGTCAATGAGAGTTGGGATTACCTCACGAGACAAAACGATAATAATATTTCGTAACCCAAACACAAGGTCACGCAACAACGAAAACCCTGGCGTTGGAAACGACGCTACAATCCCACCACCGTTTTCTTCATAAAAAGAATTAACTCCGATACTGAGTCTCAAGTGACAAATCCGACTTATTCTCAGACACCGAGAAATAGAAAGAAATATAAAATTACAATAAGGTGCCGAGAAATCCACATCCGATCCTCTACAACGAGTGAAACGAGAGTCACGATATTAATTTTCTAATCACTGAATTTAACCGCTAATTCTGACACAAATCATCCAAGATGAAAAATAAATCAAATAAAATCTCATTAAAATTCAATCTGGACCCGATAAATACTCCGTCAAGCGAGAGACAAGACATCGCCAAAAATCTAATGGACAAACGAAATGGCGCCATTCGCCATGGACTCAAGCGTCCATATAAATCAAGATATTACGATATCCTTGACTCACACTCAGTGTGGAATTACAAAATAAATTCAGATTTAATATTCCACCGCTCATCAGAGTGTAGAATCCCTTGCAGATAACTCCCAAAAGCATCAGGACTCCCAGAAAATTGGTCGAACCCCAGTAAACGTTAGAAATCAGGCCTCGAAAGAACGTTAATAAATCTCCAACAGAATCCAAAATTGCGAATCGTTCCGTTCAACATCCAAACGAGAAGTAAGTCCACCGGGACGCTCCACCACGCGTTTCTCGATTCCTCAAAATCCAGCCCTCTGATTGGCTGGTTGCGATACCGACTCAATCTAATTTGGAGGTTCGTACCGTACCCTCCATACCAGAAACCCACGTTGCCACTCTCCTCTCAAATACCAATGAGACAGAAATACACAACATTTTATACGACATAAGCCACCAAAAATCATCAAATATCAATATCAGATAATAAAATTATTCGGCCCTTTAAACAATAGTCCGATATAATAATTTTTAATCAGATGAGTCCGCCACTTGAGTCCTCCAAATTCTAGCTCCATCAGCTAGCGCCGCTGTACGATCGACCTGCATAACTTCTCAAATAGCAGGAACAGTTGAATCCAATCCGTAAGTCCAACCACTTCATCAACGCTGTTCCGAGACCCAGCTCGAACTCCAAATTCCCAAAATTGACTTCCATCCTCCACCCCCTCCATCCAGCTCCAGCCGATGTGCTCCGATGAACGGCAGAATAAGGATGATTCGATACAAACAAACTAAGTAGTCAAAAGATTCAAAAATACCAAAATTCCGACTCTCGCTTCGCTTTCGAAGTGACCTCTCGTCTGGATGATTGAGCAGAACCGCAGAACGGTCCAATCAAAGAATACCCTGTTACAGTATATAGGAATGGAGAAACCAACAAAAAACTGAATTTGATTGGGAAGTAATTATACTTTGTTTATATAAATTTGAAAATTTCTGCTCAAGATTATTTTCATTGTGATTCAAAATGTTCGAATTAACATATGATTTTAGTGAGAATCATGGGGTAAAACGGACTCTTTCGTCTTCAACTTGTAGAGGAACACTATTAAACATTTTTTGAACTTTCAGGGAAGATATTATAGCAAATCTCATAAGAGTGACATTCAAACGCATTTAGGGAACAAATTGTTATGAAATTTCAAGTTTTAAGTAGACTTCACGGATATTCATGAGTTTTCAGTGAGAGTGAGATGGAAATTTCTCAACATGATTGAATTTTCAGTGGAACATGAATATTCAGAAACAAAATTACATGAGTTCTCAATTTTTCCCTGAATTTTCCTAATTTGTCTGAATTTTCACAGAATTATTGAACTGAAAAAACAAATATTTTATTGATTTTCAGAGGATTTGAATAAAAAATCAATGGAATATTTGATTTTTCAATCACAAAATTTCCTGAAATTTCAGTGGAATGTGAACACTATCAAAATTGCCAGAATTTGGCACGGAAATTTCAGACGAAATTTTTTTACAGTGAATTGATCGGTTATGCTCAGTTTGGACCAGAGCTCGATAAAATACTATTTGAATTATTATTCAAAATCGTTGATGAGAACTTCTTGATATTGTGATGAAGGGGTTTCGTTTTAGTCCTCGATTGGACGTGTGGGAAATAAATAAAATAATCCGGAGAACGCTCACATGCACCGATCGTACATTTCGAGGCTAGATCTAGTTTATAAGGAATGAGTGAGCTGATGAGTGTCCACGAGGAGTCCTGACTCACTAGAGATACTAGGAGATCATCAGCCACCGGAGAGGACCATCCACAGGCCTAGGGAACTAGTCACAACGTCCTGGAACCAGGAAGCACACCAACCGAAAATTTCACACAGTCACACCCTTCACACCTGTCATAACATTGCCCCGCGGGGTAATTCAGATTTCCTGCGGACCCAAAAGAATATTCCACGAGGGCGCAGCACGTTCCGGAGCTCACACAACCACACACACACAAACCGTTAATAGTATGTGTAATTGCTGAGGCCTATCTGCAAGGCAATCCTATACACCGGAAAGACGTCACAGATCACCTGACCACCGGACATATGCACCTGAGAGAATAGACGGCACCACCGGACAGCACGTGGCCGGCGAAATATGCAAATGAGGCCGGGATTGGCTAATATTGGAATTCAGGGCCAATGTCAAGGCCCGAGAGAAATGGAATGAGACGGCATTAGATTGAGAGGGCAATGGCGATTTCCGCCTTCATCTTCACTTCCATCTCTACTGTCAATCGCTTTGCATCGCTTTAAGTTTCTCTAATTTTCGTGTCTATTGTGTGGGTCCAATTAAGAAGCTTTTCGTGCAAACTCGACAACGGAGGTGGGAACAAGATTCTCCGGATCTTATCCGGAAGTTTTTGAGGCGACTGAGAGCAATTTCGAGGCGAAATACAGGCGGCCAATATCCAGGCAAATATCCCGGCGAATATTCTATTCATCGGGCGAACACGTGGCGAAGGACGGAGTCGAGGCGTAATATTGGGTCAGGACGAGTGATTAGAGTGAGTNCGTGTCTATTGTGTGGGTCCAATTAAGAAGCTTTTCGTGCAAACTCGACAACGGAGGTGGGAACAAGATTCTCCGGATCTTATCCGGAAGTTTTTGAGGCGACTGAGAGCAATTTCGAGGCGAAATACAGGCGGCCAATATCCAGGCAAATATCCCGGCGAATATTCTATTCATCGGGCGAACACGTGGCGAAGGACGGAGTCGAGGCGTAATATTGGGTCAGGACGAGTGATTAGAGTGAGTGTGCACATATAAAATATTGTCATTGGTGCGACAGGGTCATTAGTGAGTACGCGAGCATTTTGGGGCTCATTGAAGCTCCTATCAGCTTCTCTGGCAGGAGGAATCTCATTGCGAACGGAGACTATCGACTCCATCTTGATAAAACCGCGTGGCCGTCGAGTCGGTGCTTACCGGAGCGAAATACAATAATTTATTGTAAGCGTTACGAGCGTCTGAGCTACAGATAATACTGGGACAAATTCATCGGCATTGAATAGGGATTATTCTACTTATTTATCATTCGGATTTAGTATTGTATTCTTCATCTTTTTTTGTCTGATTGTTCTCCGGAGGCTCGAGTGAAAGAGAAATATATCGTGGCTAGTATCGCGGATAACAGGCATTTGGGAAGCCCAGACAGTGTTTACGGATCTGCTCACCGTACATTTACCATTGAGAAATTAATAAATGAGCGACTAAGCCTCTTCAGTGTTTCTCCGGATAGCAATTCAACAAATCTCTTTGCTTCATAATTCTTTTGGATTGTATTGAGTTGGGTGGACCGGAGTGTCCGGCATTTTGTATTAATATTATTATCATTTTTGATTATTCTTCTTTCTTTCATTTTTCTTATTGAACGATAGCATTATTTTATTTCTATTGTTATTATTCTGGGTGACGACCCACATTTATGGAATTCCTTAGTTTTTCTCTTCTAAAATCATTTTATATCAAGTCTCGAGAATATAGACCTATCAGTTAGTCAATAATCTTTCTATTTATTGAACAATATCCTCTCCTCCAAAGATATAGAGTACACTGATAGAATGATTCACTATTCCAAACGAGACTCGTTAACTATTAACGAATGAACATTTGGTGAGACCGAATAGACCCTAATCTTCAACCAAAATCCATTCGTTAACAATAACTCAGTGTAAATAAATTAGATCAAGCACGGGCACACCGGACAACAAATAGGTAACGGTGTACATTGCACGGTGTCAGGACTATTCATCATATATACAATTCATCTCATCATGACAACTCATCACACAGACAAGTCAACACGTACACAACTCATCACGCAGACAACTCAACACCTAGACAGCTCATCACACAAACAACTTAATACCTAGACAATTGAACACAAAGTCAAATGAAAATCAATTAGTGTTAACTGTCGTATATTCTCCATTTTTCACAACTAACTGTAATCATTCTTAACAAATGAGTCCAAAGAAAACCAAAGAAAGAAAGTCATTAAAGAAGGGAATTTATATAGCGTTCCACATCTTTGTGACGTCATAGGAAATTAATTGGATAGGATTTGGATGAGGTAGGAGGGTTTGAAAGAAAGTCAAAGTTTCTAAGTTTCAAATCAGGTAAACGATGAATTATCTGTCTGATGAGTTGTCTAGGTGTTGAATTGTTTATACGATGAGTTGTCTGAGTGTAAAATTGTCTATGCGATGAGTTACTGTGTGATGGATCGTCGTGATGAAATTGCTTTAGGATGAAGAGTCATGAAGCCTATTGCACTGAGTTCTCAGGAAAGTATTGTTTACGAATTATTTCATTTATTATTGACGATTATCTCGAGTTTACTGCAATGACTGGAATAAATATATTTTGAATATTCGAGAGATTAAAGAATTTACGTCGATTGTCACTTGTTGTCTCAACACGCAATCTTTCACATTGCCTGATATTTTAGAAATACCAGACAATGTCACAACACGCAACCTACCTATTCGCTTCAGCGAAACGAGTCGTCAGAGACTCTTGAGTTGGAGTTTGATAATTTCTCGGATTAAATTAGATTTTTTGGTTAGAATTTTTTTGAGAGTTCAGATTTTCAGTTCATTGTAACAATATCATTGTATTTGACTATTTGAAATAGATATGTAAGTTTTCTTCAATTTGTGTTTTTTTCTATCCTTATCATAAATAGGTCTTTCTATTCCATGGGTCAGTTGCATCAAGCTCGGTTAAATAAATTCTCAGTTAACGGAGAGTTAACCCGTAAGGTTTACATTGAAATAAATTTAACCCCACGATTTAAATAGCAAACAGGGCTAGGTGCAACCGGCCTCATATGTATCAAAATAATCAAATAGTCGAATAAAAAGTAAATATCTACTTCAAATTGTATCTCGCCATGATTATCCATTTGAGATCGTATTTTCATCCGATTTTTATAAAATAGTGCCCACTGTAAAAGTGCTAGTGTATGCTTCCAATGAACATGAACTATTATAACATAGAAAAATCAATGAGTTATGGTAATTTGAAAAGAGTTGAGTATCCATTTTGCAGTTGCATTGTCGTATTCTGAGCTATTCACTATGTCTGTAATGACATCGTAGAAAATATAATAGAATTTTCCAAGTTGACGTCAGACATTTCAAGGTCTTAGGAGAATAATTCCTTCACCTAGAGAAATTTTGGATTTGAATTGAATGAAATGGTTTATTTCAAATACATCTATTAACTTCAACAATAATTTTGTTGGTAGCTGAGATACTTCGTCAGTTTAATTTTGGGGTATTGAGTGGGGGGTAAACATGAAAGGTTCTGACACTCCGCTGCATCGTTCAATAAAAAAATATATGAAAATTTTAAACGGTTCATGACTGAATGGAAATGTAGGCGGTCGGGTTCGTTTTTAATTATTTATTTATTTCCCTTTACGTATACCCTTTGGGTTTTTCACGATTATGTCCCTCCTCAACCCCAACCTCCTCGTCTCCTGTACCGCAGTCGCTGAAGAACGAGGGAAACCGTGAGATTTACACTGTTAGAAAATTACTCTTGAAATTTCAAGTGAAAAAGCTTGAAGTTTTTAACAACGACAAAGTTACATGAAATTTCTGTATATTTCTTTACTGACGAATCAGTTAATTTCTCCATTTTTCTTTTCTCAGTGTGAGATATGTTGTTCTCGTCAATTTTCGAGTCATGAGTTTCTTCATACAAGTAATCAAAATAGGGTTTTTTTCTTTCATTCTTCAATTTTTCCCTACCCAACATATGTTGTTTTTTCTTCTCCATACACTTTCAGTGCAACAAAAAATCGCAAACTTTATGTAAAATACATGTAATAGCCGCCGGGCTGAAGCTGTATTAACGACTCTTAAGTTTAAGCTCATTGTGATACTGTTACTCGATGCATTTCATTGTTATATATGTTAGTAAAGACCTTTAAAATGTCAAGTGTTCATACAAGTAAAGAGGTACTTCTCAAAAACTTTTTTTTTCTCAGTGTCCAATAAACGTTTCTGATGGACCGACACTAGATGGACGGACGGACGGATGGTTTCTAGATACTTTATGGAGCAATTTAACTATCTTGCACTGTTAAATATTTTTGTCCGAAATTTGCGGTACATTTTTTTGAAATTTTTATCGAATTCAATTACTACTGAAATTTCAAGCAATTTTGTCATTGAAAATTTATATTTTGGTGGAAAAATCACAGAGAACTGTATATTTCAATTCCATTTTTGCCTGAAAATCAATACAAAACGGTAACACTATACTTATGTGACCCAACATGAATTAATTATTTGACAGGTCTATTGTGTTTGTTTTTCGGAGTTATTACGGGGAAAAATTATAAATTAGGTCGCTCACAAGAATTCAAAAAATGTTGTCTTGTGAGGTGTGAATTCGTCACAGTCTATGGGCTAGGTTACACAATTACATTCCAACCTCTGTGAGTCATCTATTTATTTTGATAAGTGCTAATATAGATGTACGGGATGGTTCCCTATACTCCTCGCCTTCTGGAGGTATAAATCAATTTGAGAATTAACTTTAAAGGTATATTTTGGAACAAATCGTTACCGAGTAGTAAGGTATTTTTCAAACCTTACCAGCTCTTGGCGTAACCCAGGTTTCACGACGTGGACGTTGCTGGTATAAAATCCCATGACTCTACTACTTTTTTTATATGAAATAAATTTCAAAATTGAAAAAAATTTCGGTAATTTGAAAAAAATTGAATTAAATGCCTATATGGTAACACCAGAAACCCTGAAAATAAACCGGCTTTGTCGTTGTTTATTGTTCGTTTGCTGTTTTGACAATAGACCGGTCAAATAATTAATTCATGTTGGGTCACATAAGTATAGTGTTACCTAGAAAATCAGAAAATTCTGGTAAATATATTCTGGGATTTTCAGGACAGTGACACTGAATGCAACATAAGAGGAAAAAATCATGAAATTTTAGATTTTACTGAAAATTGATGTAATTTGGCACTGAATATTCCTATTAGATTAGAAATTCGAATAAATTGAGGAATTCGCGTCTTTACGCTGCTTAAAATTCTGGAATTTTATTTAATTTTCAATGAAAATTTTTTTTCTAACAGTGTCTGATATGAAACAATTATTTACTGTGAAATAATTTAAGTCTAGCTGTAATAAGTCCTGGTAGAAATATGAGATATATTCCTTTCATTGTTTATTGTTACTTATATTATTTTTAAAAATAAATAAAAGAAAAAGTGCAATGAATCACTAACTTAATTATGTGCGCTCCGTCCTTTTCTAGTTCTACGACAAACAGAAGTATAACAATGAAAAGAACTGCTGATGATGATCATTTTTGTTTCTACTCTATATATCGTATCCTTTGTCCACAGATAACGGCAGAGATTCACCACCCGAGCCAGCACCCCCAGAAGTACCACCCCGTGGTCCATCACTCCTGGCGACTCACACAATTCGTGCTGCTCAACAAAGTAGAAACGGATGTCCACCAAATTCAAGTGGTAACTTCAGTCTGCAGTCGGAGGATGTACAGTCAGAGGCATACTCGGGTGAGTAAAATTCATTATCCCATAAAATCTCCAAATACAAGATTTTAGTTCACTTAAAAGGATTTTCCCCGTTTAATGCATGTAACATAACATTGCTCGTGGTTGTGAGACTAACCAACCTCAAACGAAAACCAAAACGCAGTTGGTGGAAAAGCGCTTGGGTTTGAAATCCGTTTAATCTAATGGAGTGTGGAGCATATGAGAGTTTGCACTAGAAGCCCTACGCCGAATTAATTCATTGTAATTATATGTATGTTCAGTATAATTCCATTCCCCTTTATTCCTCCGTAAATATCATCATTGCATTATCAATAATGCAATAATCACATGCAACATTTATCCTCCCATCAATCCGCAAAAATATCAATTCCCTCGACAGAGGACCATTTCACAACCGCGTGGAGAACTAATTCTAATAAAAATCACCTCTCAAATATTGGAATTCTTGTAATAATCAATTTTTGATTAGAGATTGAAAATAGTTTAGAGTTTGAAAAATAATGACTCCATTTTCATTTTCAAATTTCATCTCTGAATATTGAAGAGTGAAAATTTATAGTACGGTTTCTGGAAAAAAAAAGATCGCCGTGACACCAAGCTTTCCAGAAATGAAGTAGCGAAAAAGTTTAAGAGGAGACTACTATGAGTTTTAATATTCCCGGGCTATTCGAGTGAGATTTATCATGCATTGAAGATCGATTATATATGTCAAGAAACGAATAATTATTGTAAAAACATAATTATTTATTGTTCGTTTGCTGTTTTTAGCTACAAAGGTTTTTTTCAAAAATTTGGAAAAAAGTGTACAGTAGGAATTACGAGTTTATTTTTTGAAATTTGACTCCTACAGAGCTAATTTCGTTTTTTTATGGAAAAAAAATATGCGCCACTCATGTCAAATGCCAGAAAAATGATTCTAAAAAAATATTTCAAATACAGGGCGACAAATGGGAAGTTGCCTAAAGTATACCCACATGTCTTCCCTTCCTACTGAGACCCGGAAGGTTAGGTCCATTAGATATATACTAGAGTGTTGTCAGTTTCTATTGAGACGCTACAAGAAGCACTATGTGTACTTCAAAAAGAGTAACCATACAAACGAAGAAAAAGTATATCTTATCGAGTGCTTCTATACTACAGGTAAAAACTATACTGAAGCATATAGAGGCTTTCGTACCAAATTTGGAAGTAAAAAAGAAGCCAGTCAAAACACCCTCAGAAGGTGAGAATAAAAAAAAAATTAATTGACTTCATCGTATAACCTCACTTTTGACTAAAACTTTCAAGTATTTATTACTTTCTCTCCCAGAGTAATTGATAATTTCATCAAGTATTATACTCTTGAGGATCGTCGTTATGATCTTCTTAGTCCATCACACTCAGTTACAACAGAAGATACGATTGCCAAGATCGAACAACATTTCAAGAATAATCCAACGGATTCGATACGGAAAGCAGCGGCAACTTTGAAACTGAACCGAGAGACACTGAGATTAAAATTGAAGGATTTCCTCAAGTTACACCCTCACAAAATCACGACCCATCATTTGCTCGCAGAAGATTCCAAAAACAAAAGAATTGAGTTTTGTAAAATTATGACACAGAAATTTGAAAATGATGAGATTGACATCAATCACATAATCTTCACAGACAAAGCTCACTTTTATTTAAATGGATATGTAAATAAACAAAATTACCGTTTTTGGAGTCGCGAAAATCCACACTCATCTGAGGCAAAGTCTTTACACCCTGTTAAAGTGACTGTTTGGGCAGCTATTTCAATCAAAATAATACCTTAGAATTAATTACCGGCAATAGTTGTTGAGAAATGCTACAAACTAAATTTTTCCCTTTGGCTAAAAGAAGAGGATTGGTTAAGAACTATTATTTTATGCAAGATGGTGCTACACCGCATAGAACTAAGGACGTATTTGAAGCTATTTATGAAGTGTATTGTGATCGCGTCATCGGATTAGGATACCCCAAGTTTGCGCATGGAGATATGGAATGGCCCCCTTATTCACCCGATTTGAACCCGTGTGACTTCTTCTTATGGGGCTTCCTGAAAGATAATGTTTATGCGGAAAAACCCGAGACCAAAGATGATTTGAAAAAACCCATCAGAGACGGAATTTCTGGTATTTCTCCATCTCAGATTGAACAAGTTTTTCATAGTTTCCGAAAACGGCTTGATTATTGTGCAAATTCGATTGGAGATCAGTTCGAAAATATTTACCATTAATAGTTATCTCCTGGCTCAATTGGTCAATTTTTTTAAAATCTCAATAAGTATCTATTAGAAGTGTCTGATTCAACTGAAATTAATTCCAAATAAAAATGACATCTTTACTCAATTCATATGTATTTTTTTTTCCTGGCACTCATTTCAAAGTTATAAACGATTAGTTTAGGCAACTTCCTAATTGTCACCCTTACATTCTCAATTCTTTCGGCACCATTTTCCGGATTATTCTCCATGAATGGTACAATTTTTTATATTAAAAAAAAAAACAAAATTAGCTGTGTAGGAGTCGAATTAAAAAAAAATAGCTCGTAATTGTTATTGTACACATTTTTTCTAAAATTTTGAAAAAAAAACCTCTATAGCTCAAAAAATCCCTGCCCTGGACTGTTTTTAACATTTTAAACGTCTACAGGGCAAACGAACAATAAACAATTAATTTTTGTGCACTAATTATTGGTTTTTAGATATATATAATCGATCTTCAATGTATAACAATCTTACTCCAATAGCCTGCGACATTCAAAACGCACAGTAGTCGCCCCTTGACTATTTTATGATTGTTCTGGACAAAGTACATGATAGTGAGTAACATTTTTGGAGCAAGCTTAGAAAATCCACCATTACACGGAAAAAATATCTGAATTGGGCATATTTTATTCCGAGCTTAGATATATGCGTAATCCCGAAACGAGAATAAAATATACTACATTGAGATACCGTCATGGACCGAGTTTCTATCCTCAGAGGGACTTGAGATCGATATGTGCTTCGATAAATATTATTCTTCATTTCGAATTAGAGATGTGGCAAAGGTAAATACGTAGTTGGATTATTCTTCCATTTTTCCGGTATTTCATTGTATTTCTTAGATGGGAGAATTAATTAAAACGAAGCTTTGAATAATAATCGCCTGAAGCCCGAGATTCAGCTACGCTCAAAGGCACCAGTTGCAGTTTCTGCCGCCCACATGAACCCACTTCCTGTTACTTTCCTCCCTTCCCATGTGGAATCAATAAATAGAAGATAATTTTCAGTTTAGTGATAATATCAGCAAGAACAATGTGAAGCAATAACTTTTATTAACACGATAGATGAGACTATATTCAGCGATAAAAAGACTACATAAAATGAGATTAATCGATAGAGTAATTTTCAAGTTAGATTCTTTCCACTTTTTGATGGAAACTAAAGAGAAAAAGATGAGATTGAGTCATTAAATGAAATGATGTACTCTCATATTTGCGAAGTAACAGGGTGTAAGTAAAGGTTAAGTAAGGGAAACAGGGATAAGAGTGTTTAACCAAAACTCACATTATTCACCATAATTTCGATATTGTGTCATATGCCAGGTTCATATTTGAGCCACACGTTAGTGATAATCTTAATCCTTCTATCGGAGCATGCTAGTGAGAAATTAATGTCTGAAAGTCACGTCTTGTAACATTACGCTTAGGGAAGAGACGTGACCGTGTGAACTTTGATCGAGATGTTGCATGGGTTAGACACTCAAGATATTGAAAAAAAACCACAAGCCATTTAATTTAAACTATGGAGAATCTATCGCCGGCGAGAATAACTAGGGGACCGGGTCATATAGGCGTGATATCTTCGATTGATTTTCGAATTCCTCTAAAAAAAATTTGACCGCCATTACGAGTCGAACAACGCGAAAACACCACACAAGAGCTGATTGAGGTCTGTAAAGTCGGTGACGATAATTCAGTACTGCAAGCATATGGGCACATTTAACACACACGAACATTCATCTCACGGTTACAACCCCACTACTAGCCGAATCATGCAATTATATGTTGCCCGATCAAAATTCGACTGTTACCACACTGAGAGAAAAATCTGAAGTTCGATTTACAATAAGAAAATAAGCGGCACATGACATTATAGTAACTTCACGAGCGTAATTTTTGCAAATCAAAATACAGTTAAACTAACAAAAGGTCAAAAGTGACCACGACAAATCTATCGTGAGTAGAACTATAAAATAGTTGCAATGACTACATTCCATTGTAGTAATTACTTCTCCGGCCATAGTTACCGTAACCCATGAAAAATTGTTGAGGACTTTTTGACTATAATTTGATGGTGATGGAATATAGTCAGAAGAATCATATTTTTCTCTCAGTGCACTGCAGCTACAAGTCCTCAATTATCTATGACCATTTTCTTTAATTATTATTTTTGGACCAGGAAAAGTATACCATAACACTTCTAATTTGATGAGAAAAATAATTTGTAACACAGATGATTTATTTAGTCAATTTAATTTTTTTTTTTAACTGAGTTGTCCACTTGATAGGTTAAACATCCTTAAGTGCTCACATGTTGGAAATATGGAGAAAATGTTCGGAAAAATCACCGAGACATTGCAGCAGGAGAGCTGGTGCTTATTTATTTAATTTTTCATAAGTTCAGAGGAAGTAAAAGGGTGACCACTGGAGAGAAGAGAAACTGTTGAATATGCTGAAATTAGCCTTTTCGAAATAAAGAAAACAAACAATTTTGATATTTCGGTAAAGGGGTGAAGTGTGGCGGAGAGCGGTTCCCTGACAGATATCAGGTCAGTGTTAGACAATTCAGTAGCAAAGTGGTAAAAGGAGATAAGTGCACTTTTTGTCGAAATTCGTAATATTATTATTGCTCATTTGAAAATTAATATTTCAATGCGATTCACGTAAAATTTTTTATTTAAAAAAAAGCACTTTTACCACTTCGATACTGAATTACGAATTTATGAATTACTACGCCTGAACTTTCAAGTAGAAAATGTTCAAATTTTTAACAATGACTCATTCTCTTGAAAATTCTATGTATTTTGTTACTGAAAAATCAGATGAATTCTGGAGTATTTTCTGATTATTCTCCATGAATGGTACAATTTTTTATATTAAAAAAAAACAAAATTATGACTCATTAACTTGAAAATTCCATGTATTTTGTTATTGAAAAATCAGATGAATTCTGAAGTATTCCACAACATTGGAATTTTCAGGTCCACATGACAACGAAAAGTACCGAAAATTTCAAAAATTCATGATATTCTCGATTCAAGAATAAAATACACCTAGTTTAGGTATATTATCCTACATATACCTGATTCTGAAATGAAATATGCCCGATTCGGATATATTTTTTATCCATGTCCCTTCTTCATTTCTCCTTCCAGATAGATTTAAAAAACCTAGAACTAAATTTCGCTCCACAATAACTCGAATTTTTTAGTGCCTTTTCCTCAACTTTCTTCTTCGTACACTCACCACGATTACTGAAATTCGAGGACGAATTTTCACAGAAATGTCTCGTGTCATAAGAACATGAAGCAAAGCTCACAGTGTCAAATCCGAGATATTTTCCCCCGAAAAGACATCCACGAATATTCCCAGTACCAAAGAGCCCTTATGAACCTCCAACGAGCTAGGTATTATCATCCAGGGATACTTGCGCTCTTGCGTATTTTTGCATAACCACAAATTAGAAATAATTACTGTTACACCCTTGGGAAGTGTACCATCTCGTGACAAAGATAACCACTGCAAGTAGAACAGCACCAGTGAGATCCAGTCTTTGCAAGAATAAAACCACGAGTGAATTCCACAAAGAGCGTCTCATTGATGCCATCCTCAAGAACAGCAATGGCCCTAATGATACGAAATGGTGCATTGTTGTTGACTTTCATAACTTCTCCAGTATGTCCTTTCAAGCTACTGGAATTCTGAGAAGCCGAGAAGAAGTAGCCCATTATATTTGCTTTTTATATAATCTTTTATGGTGAGTGCTACTCAACCGTCGTAAAGCGATGGAAACTGGCCGGAGAATATAATGCCCAGTGTGTGCCCTCTCAGGGAAAGACTGACTGAGGACCGACCGAGGTATAGCCAGGGCGTAGTTGAGGGATAGGCAATGGACACATCCATTAAACCTTGTAACGATGGAAAACAATGGCGAATGAAAAGAGAGAAAACCGGAGAGAAATTCAATTACATTACGAGACGTTTTTCCAGAGGCCATTAAGGGATTAGAATCGAGCTACCAGTTCATGGTGACCAGTCACGACAATGAAACCAGTCTTTATCGTTTATCCATGGAATCAATGGGTGAATCGGATAAATGTCTTTCGTAACATGCGAACTCACGAGATTATCAGACTCTAATTTCTGGTTTATTCGATTCTCTTTCCAGTTTCACTCACTGAAATTCAGTTACTTTTTTCCAATTTGAATGTTTGGTGAATAGGTACTGGTGGGATGGTAGATGATGAAGTTTTATTTATGTTCATAATTAAAATGCCATCAGCTGTGGGACATCGAGTGTTATTGACAACCATAATTACAAGACCAGCTGCGTCTGATAAGTCATTTCGTCCTTCCGGATTTCGTATGACTTTACGTGCGGAGACAATATCATTAAGTAGGAGGAAACAGCGAGAGAGGTTAAACGGCGAGGATGGGTCGGTGGTCTCTTTGATCTTGAAAAAGCACGGTGGCTTCATTTATTTTTGATACATTCTCTGTACTCTCTCGTTACATCGACAATAATTATTTCATGACTCTGACAGTTATGTGGAATGCATATCGGGGAAAAAAAATATCCTCCAAGCGCACGGAGAAAATTATTTGGTGAACTTCAACAACTAGTTGTTAAAAATTATTTGGTGAATTTCAACAACTAGTTTTCTCCGTGCGGCTATACAATATTCCGGAATCAGACATATCTGTATTCCGGAATCCGGGATCTTATATTCCAGGATCCGGAATAATAATCGGAATCGGAAATATAAATGTACTTATACTCATCCCTGTCTCTATGCTCGTTCAGATATCGTGAGCTATCACATTTTCATCATTTTGACAGTCCCAATAGTCTATCAAGAGTGAAATACGATTGGAGTTAATATTTTAGTTAATACGAAAAGTTATAGACACTAATGAACAGTGATTTATTGAAGAATAAGAGAAAAAAATCCCATCCACATCAACTGGTGTTACGACAGAGTGAATTCGTAAGCTGCAAGTTATGATACAATTTTAAATGTGGATATCTCCGATATAATAGTAAAATGGGTTTGAAAATCATTTACCTTAGGTTTCGGATGGTTAAAAAACAATAAAAATGCATAAATTATAGTGATATCTTAATATTTCACAGAAATATCTGTAATTAAAAGAATAGGTACAATGGAAATGGCGTTGATGCTATGCTCGTTTTGCAACCAAATTTCAAGTGGTAACGAACTAAACAGATGAAAAAATCACTTAAAAAGTTGGACGGTCCAATTGAAATATAATTTTGTGCCTCGAGATATTTGTTATTGTTGTTTTATCCCAAATCGGATAATCACGATGTAATTAGTTCGAATATAAGCTTTTCATATCACTTAAATCACCAGACGAGGATAGGGACATGCACTGTTAAAAATTTTCGTCTGAATTTTTCGTGTCAAATCCCGAAAATTTTTAACATGTTTAATTTCCCCTGAAAGTTTAAGAAATTTCGTGATTGAAAAATCAAATATTCCATAGATTTTCAGTTTGAGTTATCAGAAAATCAATAGAATATTTAATTTTTCAGTTCAATTATTGAAAATAGTTGTAGTAATTGGAAAATTGAAAATTCATATCATTTTGTTTCTGAATATTCATGTTTCATTGAAAATTCAACCAAGCTGTGAGATTTCCGTCTCACTTCCACTGAAAACTCATGAACTTTCTTGAATTCTAAACAAAACTTGAAATTTTATAACCATTTTCCCCCTAAATCGGATTCAATGTCACTTTTATGAGAATTACCACCAAATTTGCCATGAAATTTCAAAAAATTTCTAACAATGTGGGTTAAACGTACATGGGGACTAATGGGCGAGCATAGGGATATGGGACTTTCCGCGTTTATTAACGATTATTTATTAAAAATGAGTAATTATCATAATTAATAAAAGTGAATTCTAATTCTGAAGTTTTTACTGTCTGATATCTAATCTAAAACATCGCATCTTTACTCATTTCAATCGAAATATTGGACCAATGATGTGTTCATCTTACCTACACGAGCGTTAGATCATTTACTTTATTACAGAATCCGGAATAATATTCCGTAAATCTGGATATTTTATTCTCCATAAAGTATTCCGGAGTGCCGAATATTATTCCGGAATCCAGAATGTAATACACCGGCTTCAGGAATATATAATACATATTCCTGATTCCAGAATATTACACTCTAAAAAAAAGTTACTACTCACCAGTACTGAATTCTACTTGGGAGAAGTTTTCTTGTGAAAAGTTGGGAAACTACTTGTCCCAAGTACTTTTCATGTCCTTGGGTGAAGTACAATATTTGCTAAGCAAGTCGGAAAAGTACTAGGAGGGAGTACTTTTATTACTTCCTGTCAGCATTTTTCCTACTTCTCACAAGTACTTTTAATGCTTGGAGCAAGTAATTTTTCTACTTCTCGCGAGTACTTTTATGACTTGATTCCAGTACTTTTGGTTGGTTATTTTGTTGGGGAATTTCATATCATTAATTATCATTCTCATTATCGTTCTCATTATCATTATCATTATCATTCTCAGATGACAATGACCAAATTTCATCGAGGGGAGGTTACGATGAGTTTAAAAATCGCGAGATATTGCAGTAAGATTTATCACACATTGATGATTGATTATTTATATATGTTGAAAGACGAAGAATAAGTGGGAAAAAAAACGATTATTTATTGTTTATTTGCCCCCAAGACCTTGAAAATGAAGAAAAATAGCACAGTGTACTCAATTTTTGAGCTACAGGGGTTTCCTTTTGTAAATTTTTCAAAAGATGTCTAGAATAACGGTTACGAGCTACTTTTTTTCAAAATTCGACTTCTAAATAGGCAATTTCATTCTTTGTCGCATAATGAAATTGCAATTTTCACACAAGATAGCTCAAAAGATTAATACTTCAATTTTTTTGTTCAATATAAAATATAACAATTATTTTGAGAATCATTTTGCTGGCTATTTCGCATGAATATTACCTTTTTTGTTATTAAAAAAAAGGACTATTTGGAAATTAAATTTGGAAAACTTAATTGGTAATTGTTATTCTACACATCTTTTGAAAAATTTTGAAAAAAAAATCTCTGTAGCTCGAGAATTTATTACACTGGACTGTAGTCCAGTACATTTCAATTTTCAAGCATTTGAGGGGCAAACGAACAATAAACAATAATTTTATTTGCATTAATTCTTCGTTTTTCAACGATCTCCATTGTATGATGAATCTTACTGTAATATTCCGCGAAAATCCATTGGTACTGGATTTGAGTACTATTACTACTTGTCTCAAGTATTTTTTCTACTTTTGAGAAGTACAGCTCGGTACTCAGTACAAGTACTTTCAGTACTGATGTTGAGTACAGTTGGTACTTGTCACCAGTGCTAATTGTACTTGGAGCACAAAACTTGTATTCAGTCGATTTTCGACTTGGACCAAGTAAAAAAATTAGCTTTTCTCCAGAAACGCCTCGGTACTGAATACAAGTAGTTTTCCTACTTATCAGAAGTAATCTTTTTTTAGAGTGTATATACCACAATCGAGGATCTTTCTTCCGTGATTGTTGCAGTTCGTGGATAAAGCTATTGACCGCAACAAGCGCTTGAAAGGGACATAAAATTTTGGTATCACTATTTTCGTGTGTCGAGTGAAAATTCTGAGGAGGTGGAGGAGTAAGCCGGCGTTGTATATCATAGCTGATGTACAGTACAGATGTGTACATTACGTACTTTGCAGTTTGATAGATAACATCGTTCAGCTAATATCGTTTCCTCTGTTTACACGGTAACAAATGGGTCGTGTAAATAGTCTTACGTTAGTTCACGAAAACGATGGGTCGGACAATAAACAGGATCAATCGATAAAGGAGTTTTAATAATTCTTCTCTCTCAAAATAGAACCAGTCTTGAATATTCACTTTACCCTTCACCGCGATTATATGTCGAATATTATTGTTTCAACCCAGTTTATTCTTAACCCGTTTCCGCTTGCAAAGTTTCAAAGCATTTGAACCGAAAAATTAGAATCCAAATTCTCAAGTTTATTTTGCATATGCATGATGTATTTTAACCGCATCACTAACACGCTAAAAGGAAAAAAAGGATGGAGGGAGAGAAGTAAATGTTGACTCACCGTATGGCGTTTACGAAAATTTAGCTCAACGCAGAGAGGCGAGAAAGATATATTGCCACGATGATGGTTATACGGTGATGAAAATTTTATTAGTATAATCGTCGTATTAGCGCCAACATTTCGCGGCACGCACGGCACAATGAACATACCCCTTGGTGACAGTGTATCCCTGTTTCTTGTAAATTCAACGCACGCATTATATCAATTATCGTAGCGCTAATTATTATTCATTAATGTTTGTCCACACGAGAGAGGGTGGGTAGTTGTTTTTATTTCTTCCCCCCCCCCCCCCCCCCCCCCCCCCCCCCCCCCCCCCCCCCCCCCCCCCCCCCCCCCCCCCCCCCCCCNGATGCGTGAACAACGACCCACGAGCTTGGTATGAAGCAGTTAGTTGGGGGAGGAGGTCAGAAGCTTTTGTGACCCTCGCGCTGTTGCCTCTCACATCACAAGCACCGATTTCACCTGTCGCTCCTATCGGCGGCTTCTTTTTTTCCCTCGATTTATCGGCAAAAGTTTACGATCCTCGTCACGGTGCTATAAAAAGTGAAAACATGGGGGCTGGTAGCAAATGAAACGAGCCAAGCTATACCCACCAGACTATGTACGTGAAGAGAGACAATGAGTGAGACGGAGAGACACTGTCCAATGAGAGTTTCGTTGGATTTAACGACCATGCCCCATATCCCTCGCACTGACGTACCGCTGACTTTGTGTGTGCACAATTTCATTAATCCCACGGATACCGTATTTCTTGGTAGGAATATAAACGACAGTATTGATTCCTAGCTGATTCTCCCTTGTATGTACGCTATATGAGTAATAATCTTAAGCTTGCGTAGTCCGTCTATTGCTGAGTGAAAAGACCAGATTTAAGCGGACGAACACAGTATTAGTCCATGTATATTAATTAAACTGAGTTATTAGCCACGACGACGTAAGAAGTTATCCACTGAGTCAATTGGACTTTACGGAGCCATATGGGGAGAAAAGAATATTGGAAATTATCCCTGATTCTGGAAATTGTAATGATCTTCCAGGAATTTTCGCGAATAAATGACAAAGTCTTTCAGTGAAACTTCTAATCGTTAATTCCAATTGTACTGGAAGGATGAAATTTACTATGCTTCATGCAGAACTTATTACACCGCACTCAATTTTATTTGTATCGACAGGAAATTACTCCAATGCTGAGTGCAATGGGGAAAAAAATTTCTAGTATCTGGTACATATTTTCTGGAGTCAAGTAATTTTTCTTCAATCGCATAATTCTCCCAGGCATTTCAAGAAACGTCTCATGCTTTTAAATATTCTTGTACTCAAGTATGATTTTGTCGCAAATGAATTGACTCAAATCATGATTTTTTTATGCACTTCCAATGTTTCGATACATAATATATTCGTGATGTAACGTGAAAGGATAGTGATAAATGAGAATTCACTTGAGTTCCGTGAAGCGCAAACATTCTGAGATTTAAGCCATTGAATATAATTTATTTCTCTCAAGTAAATATGGTCTACATATTAAGGATTTTTTCTTTCAGTGTGAAAATAAATAATTAATTAACAAAAATTCTATTTCTGACAAATTTTGTTGTTCAATTTTCAACTGAATCAGAGATTGAAATGAGGAAAAAATTATTCATGGTACAGTTTGGTGGAAAATTTTGATTCAAACGATGGGATACAATTTACCACAATTTTCTCTCTGCGTAGCAGAGTTCTGGTAAAAATGACTAAAAAATAAGTTTTCACGGATTCTTCTCTGGGAACATTCATGCCACAAGAAATATTCTCATTTCAATTGATTACAACTAGAAAACCCGTATCATATGATTCCATTGAAATATTCAGCACAATTATCCCTAAAAAATGTGCATTGCAGTATACCTGAGCTTCCAGGAGGCACTCGGGACCCCTAAGTGTTTCATATTTTGCCACGTCGAAATAAACTACTCCCTAACCCTCTTGCGAGCGTACGTTAGACGCTCTAATCCCTCTACCAGATAGAGGACTCCACCGGAGTTTCACGCTGGAATTTTCGTACCCCAGCATCCAGTATCACCGCTGATTACCGAGCCACTGTACTAGGGTTTACTAATTCCTGTTTTGCTTATTTTATGTACTCCTCTCCCTGCTTTACCACCCCTTGGCGCAAGCTTGGGACAATGACGCCCTCCTAATACCCCGTAACTTGTCGAAAATTCTTGACATATATTTACGTATTTAGTGGAATGAGTTGGAGAATATGGAAGTGGGACAAACCCTGGAGTAGGATTGATTTCCGAACAATAACATTTCTTGGGATTTTCCAGTGTGAATGATTGTAACGCAATTGAAAACAATTCAGTAGCGAAGTGGTAAAAGGAGATAAGTCAATTTTGACTATTGACCAGTTTTCAATCAATATCTCGGAATCTAAGGCAGATAGAAAAATTTTTGTTACAACATTTTTTGTGGAGCCGATTGAGTGCTACAATAAATGTAGTTACGAAAATTTTGCTATCTCCCTTAAATTCGGAAATATTCCTCAAACACTCAACTGGGAGATAAGTCGACTTATCTCCGTTTACCACTTCACTACTGAATTAATCAAATTTCGATTTACTGTCAAGAACTTTTGACTGAAATTCTCGAAACATTTCTTGGAAATTGTTATTGAGTGACAGTTCTACTGAAATTCCAATCAATTTTGTAATCGTAAATCCACAATTTAGTGAAAACCTAAATAGAAACTGAGTATTTCAGACCAATTACTCCATATAAATGAATAGAAATTGAAAAAATTCTGAAATATACATTTTTGGATTTTTAATTAATCGTAATTTTTCAGTGATCATTTTTCCCATTCGGATTTCAACCAATCAGGGCGCAGTATTTGAGGCTACCCGACAGTTTTATTTCGGATATTTCCTCCTAGCTTTTGAATATCTCGCAGTAGCTCTTCATTTTTTCGGCTCATTTCAGATTATATCTTGTACTTGGCAATCTACGGAAATCGCATTATACTATTAACATAATTTGTTCAAATCTTCTCTAATTCACTTCCTGATATTGTCCACTGCACTCTGATTGGCCAAAATCTGATTGGAAATAATTAGTCGACTAATACTGAATGGGCGAATCCGCGGAGAAAGAACGTATGGAAATACTTCCCTGAGTGCTCCTCGTGATTATATTGCCTGATCTTACTTAAATTCGGACAGCGCATCGTCAGTACATGCAGCGTACAATATTTCAATGCGACGAGGTTTCTGGAATAAGATTCTGGAATCCATAATATAATATACCGGATTCAGGAAAGCACATATTCCTGATTGCAGAATATTACATACCACATTCGAGAATATTTTTTTCCGGGATCACCATTGAAAAATATCAACTTCTCACTAAATCTTTCCTCACTCGTTGTTGATGTGTTTGTGCTTCATTTTTAAATACCATTTAGTGTATTGTGAATTGTAATTAATAATAAACATTGTGATCGACGGCAGTGGCTGTGTAGTTAGAGTGTGGGATTGGCATGCGGGAGACCCGTGTTCGATTCGCGGCTGGAGGGGCCAAAATTTGTGACACTCTAAATCTCACGGTTTCATTATCGAGCGAGAGTCTCGCAAGAGACAACTGTTCCTGGGCAGGTTTTTTTCCCTCAAATAAGGTTTTCCCATGTCCTTCGGCGCTTGCGGTACAGGGGGTTCGGGCGTATGGGAAGGGAACAAATCGTAAACACTCGAGAGAGTGTACGAGAGGAAAAAAAAATTAATAAACATTTATATTATTGTTTCTACGAGAATTCACAAATAGGTTTCTTTACAAAAAAAATCAAACGGAAAATTTTCCATAATTTCAGGAAACTTGTTCAAAAGGTGTTTGGTATTGTCATGGCAGACTACGGCAATAAAATAAAACTACATAAAATTGTGAAAGCCCACCAAATGACTCCAATAACATTGAAATAGAATAACTGTTAGCACGTTCCTGAACAGAATTTCCGGAATTATTCAGCTGTACCCATAAATGGAAAGTAACATTCATTAAATTGATTAATTTTAGTTGGGTTACATTCAAACTGAATTCATCGCTGTCCACACTGAGAGAAAAAATTATTCCTGCCAAGGATTGATATTCCCGTCAGAAGATAATATTTTTTCAGAACGAATTTTTCCAGGACAGTCATTTTCAGAGAGTCCAAGTCTATCCTAAAAAATTACAGTAATATTGAACAATCTGATTATTATGCTACATATGACCTTGACAAAATGTTCTCCGATATCTTCCGGATTTTACAAATTGGCGATTTTCTCAGGTAAAAAAAATTGGAATAATTCCAAATGTGAATAATTATTATTGGAGTTTCTTCGAGGTCATATGCAGAAGAATATTCTTATAGATCATCATAATTCTCACGCTTGGAACTGATTTCGGAGCACCCGGAAATGACTGGCCTGGAGAAATACGTTCCAAAAGAGATATTTTCTTCTACTAAGAGTATGAACAAAAAATCACCAATAACATTTTCTTCGAAGGAATAAATTTTTTTCTCAGTGCATTGCGAAAAAACAAATAACAGAGAGTTCATGGAGTATCGGTTACATCACGACACGATAAATTCATTCTCTTTTTAAAGTGTATATCCATCTGTTAACCAAATAATCAGTGAAGCTCATTCACTCAATACATCATGCCTCATGATGACGAACTAGAGGTCAGTTTCCTATTCTGGTCCGGCCTATCGAATTGTACTTTCCGATAGAGGAATCATAGACATTGAACAACCACTTTATAATAGTATATCGACGTTCCAGTTGAGAAAAAGCATATAACAAAGAGGATTTACCAAGGAGTGAATTGTAGTTCTTTAAGTCGTTGGGCATGAGTTCAGTGTCTAAACTTCACGCGCGAAAAAATTTCGTAGAAAAACTTAGTGAATTCGCTAGACAGTTCTATTGAATTGCTATTGAATTTTCGATTAGTTTTTGGCCGATTCTATTAAAATGTTTCCCATTCATTTGATCATTTATTTCATAAAAATTGAAAGAAATCAAGAAAATTTGGATAATTATATACTTGAGGTTTTACTTCATTGAAAATTAGGTGTAATTGGATACTCAGTACTCATGTTATGGTTGAAAACCCAAGTAAGTAGGGAATTCTGTTCAAAAATTTGTAATTTCACTTTATTTTTGGAGAAATCTACAATTTCTCGATTTTGTTCCCTACATCAAATTCAGCATCACTCTCTTGGAAAGTATTAGTCAGCTGTAGTGATAGAAAAGGTGGAACGAATTAGTTTCTGTTGACGACGGTTCTTAGCTACACGGAGAGAAAAGTTGGATGACAATTACCTAGAAAATCGTGGCAAAATGTACCGTATGAAGGATGATTGTGGAGCCGCATGCAATTTAAAGAAAACATACCTGTTTGTGGACGAAAATTTACGATTCGTTCGATGAAAAAACACATCTACGGGCATTTTTTTTCTTACACCTATTGCAAAATCATGGGAACAAATGGAAGTGAAATTTTACCGAGTGCCTTCGATAAAAAAATTATTCTCCGTTACAGAAAAATTATACGCAATATTGAGCAATCATTCACGTTCATTGGGATAATTTTTAATGGAATGGTAAACTATAAAGTTTCGGCACAAAGTACCCTCACGTTCAGTGAATTTTCCCGGGCTGACGGGGAAAAATTCACTATTCATCTTGCACTTTTTCCCCAATACACACTGTTAGAAAATTACTCTTGAAATTTCAATTAAAAAAACCTTGAAATTTTTAACAAAACTGAATTTACATGAAATTTATCTCCATTTTGTTACTGAAAAATCGGGTAACTTCTTTGAATATTCAATGAAATTCTAATTTCCCGGCCCATACAACAACGACAATTATGAAAATGAAAATGATGAAAAAAAATTGATAATGATAAATACAAAAATAAATTTTATGAAATTCTTAGTTTATTGAAAATTCAATTAAATTTCATGTTCAATTTTCATAATGAAGCCTAAAATTCAAGCTGTCCTTGAAACATCAATGACAGCTCACCAAAACTGAATTTTATTGAATTTTCAAGATGAAGGGAAACATTCACGAATAATATGATCTGAAATTGCATTAAACCCCACAATATTGAGAATTCAGCTGCAATCGTTACTGGAAATTAAACAAATTTCTAACAGCGTAGCGTAAAAAAGTACTGGAATCGATTTTACTACACGATTACTTGTTCGGTCATTTTTCTCCAACTTTTTTTCTGCGTGTACTACTGAGATTGGTTAACTATTACCGAATCGCGGTAATAGCTAAAAAGCCTTGTTAACAGCAACTAAATTCTCCTTTCAGTGTTCCCATATTTAAAGTTGTCCGAAAACGAATTTCATTATATGTTTGTCTTCACCGCCAGGGGAATTTTCCTCTCCGAATATCACGTATCCTTCTATCAGGTGGCAATTGACATAATAAATGTCAATACCCCGAGCGGATCTTTCGACGATTGTTAGTTCACTTTCCGGTATACACATCGTTTTTCATGAATTATTTTACTCGCATTAAGACTGTCCCATTTGACTATCCCTAAATGAAACGTTTTGTAATTGTTTTCAAGGTATTTATCATTCGATGACGTTATCGGCATGTGGATCTTTGTTGAGGTAAGGCGGCCCGAATGAGTGGGGAGTAAGGGGTCACGAATGGGGTGCTAAAGTTCGAGCTGCATTCCAAAAAATCCGTTTTGTAACGTTGAGGCCTATCTCGTGTGATTAGTGAGCGTCGCGTGATACGTTTCAACCTATAAATCTGTCCTGCAACATACCCCTTGGATCTCCCCCTAATGCCTGTGACCAACGCTACATACCTCGATGCCGTATATATCACGACCGAGTGACTCAAATTAAAACCACACTCGGTGTTTTTCCAATCCATTGACAAGCAAACTCGAAATTATTTCCACTATTTCGGGAATTTCTGGAAGAAATTAATCATATTCATAGAATTTCCATGCGAAATAATGGGCGAACAAATGCCAAAAGTTTGAAGTGAATTAAAATACCGTTCACATGTTTCAAGTGCAATTAATGCATTCCAATTTAATTGTGAAATGAAACTAGCAATACTGGAGGGGAAAATGTAATGGTTCAACAACAAAAGTGAGTTTATGGTAGCTCGCACGTTTGAATCTCTATGAAGCAGTTAGTACAATGTATGCGTGCAGCAGCGACAATTTTATTGCGAGGATTGCCTTTCCATCCGATTTCACTTTATGGAGAAGGAAGTTGTAACAAAACTATCTCGGTAATGATAGTAGGCAACCATTATTTGCTCGTGACCATTTCACCTTTCTCCCTTACCTCTACATTTCCAATATCCTTGTTCTCCAGTTTCCACCTTCGGTCCAATTAAGTTGGAACGACCAACTTATTTCCTCGCTGTTATTTTCACTGCTTTTCTTTCTGAATCAGTAAACATTTTATTCATTGGAACGCATCTAAATGTCCTCAATGGGAAAACCGAAGATTGGTCATTAACCGAGACTAGAAAACGTGCGCGCGCTCTCTCGGGCGCTATCAACCTTATTTATTGATGGGTCTGTGTGTTCTCTTCTCCATGAAAAATTGTGGGAAATGTCTTATTTGTCTATTTATATGAAATTTGAGAGGCGTAAATGGAATTCACGAAATGAGTGAACAATTGCCGAATAATATCGGTTCAGATCGATCTCCCTGCGCTTGTCGAAATAGCTCAATCAAAATTCTTAACTTTTGAAAATTGTGAGAGAAGTGGGTAAATTGAATCGTTTTATATTTAAGAAACAAAATCACTCAGAATCAAAATGGAAGAAAATATATGAGATTTATGATAGAATGAGAGATAAAAAATGTCGTAATTGATGAGCATCAATTTTGTTTTTCGAAAAAAATGAACTTATAATAATTCACCAATTCACCACAGAAATTGGGACAATGCTTAATTATGACACAATCATTGTGTGAAAAAAATTTTAACTGAAATTTCCGGCACAGTTTTTGAAAATTTTCATTATAGTATAGTTCCATTGAAATTTCAAGGAATTTAGTCATTGAAAATTCATAACTTCATGGAAAAATCAATGAGAACTGTACATTTCAGTTACATTACTCCCTGAAAATTAGTCGAAATCAAGAAAATTCTGCTGAAAATATTCTCGAATTTTCAATTAATTGAAAATTCATTGTAATTTCGCACTGAATATTAATGATGTCATAAGAAATTCAAATAGGTTTAAGGGTTAATCTCAATGCCATTAAAAAATTTGGAATTTCATTGCCCTTTCAGTGAAATCTGAAATGTCATGATTTATTCCCTTTTCAATCGCATTTAATAGCACTATCCTGAAAATTACTAGTCGACTGTCCATAAAATTTCATTTTGTTTACTAACAATACTGAATGATTTGTGAATGAGAAAGTTAAAAAATGACGCGGACGATTCCAACTCTATCTTAATGAAACACCTAGATTTGTGAGAGTATTTTATTTTATTTTTTATTCATATTTCTTTCCTACTACCATAACGGTTTTATAGGCCTTGCCTTGCCTCTCCCACTTCTCTCTTCTGATTTTTTCTGCGTTACCATGGGCCGTCTTATTGTTAAGAGGCAATGGGACTTACCATCATAGTAGAAACTGGATTGCAAGTTTTTTCGTCGTCAGATGACTATTTAACAAAACCCAAATTCTTACATCATCAATAATCTTGATATCTACAGTGTAAGAATTTGGGTTTTGCTGAATCGTCGTCTGACAACGAATAAACTTGGAATCCAGTTTCTACTCTGATGGTAAGTTCCATTGCCTCTTAGCTGTACCCCATTCGGTCTAGGACTGCAAGGGAAAGCATGGAAAACCCCAGTCGTACAGCCGGCCGATTGTGCAGAGCTTTAATGTGCCCTTCTGTCACACTGACTAGAGGGGCACATTAGGCCACTGCACCGTGCCTACCTTCCGAAATTTTTAGGCGAAGGTGTTCCTAAGCGGTCACCCATCCAAGTACTAAGCGCGCTAAATGCAGCTGCACTCGGATATCCGCCGGAGCAACACCTGACTCACCCAACCATTACGGTCGATTTTTGGGAGAGTACTGATTGTTTTATCGTATAATATTTTATTAGAACATAACAACAAATTTATGAAATTTTCTAGAGAAAAATAAACTAAATTAATAGAATTTGATATTGAACAACTAAACCATTTGAAAAAATTGAAATTTCGTGAAGTTTTGTAGTAATTTCCCGGAGCAACAGTAATTCGATTTGATTTGGGAGGGGGGGGGGG
>NW_021680677.1:484913-516101 GCF_001412515.2 Diachasma alloeum | reverse complement strand
GGGGGGGGGGGGGGGGGGAGGCGGCGGCTTACATTGTCCAATTTGACTGAATATTTAATGAGAATTCTAAATGTTTGAGCAGTGGAAAGACAAAAATTCGGCAATTTACTTGGATTGTCAATTAAAACATAGATATCCAGTACTCAATCTCACTTTGAATCATTCACAAATTCAAGAATATGTTTACTTGAATTTTCTAAATTGCTATTAATTGTCACATCACTGATTTTCAGAGATCTGTACCCAATTTTTAGGAATTCGCGATTTCAAATTCAACGAGTGCAGAATTCTGGAATTGAGTGATTTCGTCACCAATTTCCAGTAATATCATTACTAATTTTCGGTGACATTGTCACTGATTTCCAGGGCTCTATCGCTAATTTTTAGCAACCCATCACAAAATTTCAGTGATACAAATAACTGATGATCGGTACCACCAATCATTGGTGCTAAATTCGGAAGAATCAGGGACATATCCCTAGTGATGCTGCGAGATGCGACGAGACGAGAAATTGCATCTTCTCATCCCACATGGAAAAAATAACAGTCAGGAAAAATAAGGGTCAGAAAAATGAGGGTCAGAAAAAAAAACGTCAGAAAAAATGGGAGTCAGAAATAAAAGCGTCAGAAAATATAAGGGTCTCGCCTCTCGTCTGGTTTTTCTCGTTCTCACGACCAACTTTTCTCGTCTCGTCTCGCCTGCTCATTTCTATCTCGAAACACTGCCTCGTACCGTCTTGTTTCTCTCGTCTCGCCTCGTTTCTCTCATCTCTCACAGCATCACTCGAAACAACATTCCTCGAAATCAGTACCATATTTCTGAAAATCAAGCGGTTTTTTCTCTGTGTAAAATATTTGAAATTCCTTAAAATTCCTCAAAATTTCAAAGAAACCGTCACTAAAAAATTTGTAACATTATTGTACATTGAGAGGTTTAGCTGAGGAATGTTCACTATTCTTATTATTGTTCGGACGGTTCGGAAATGCTGTCCTTAAAAACAACTCCTCGGCCCTGTCTGGCATTAATCGCTCCACCAACTCCAACGTCTAACTCTAGATAGGGTTTCCGTAATAAATTAACTCCCAGAATTCGATTCACGAGAAATCATTTACATCCCCCTTAAGGACAACTCCTCATTTTCTCACTATCCGCCATTTTGCCAGACGAATGGTAAACAAACTTTACGAAGTGGAATGATTCTTCGTGAATTATATTACGAGAACGTCGGTGATGAAACTGAGCGTGGTAACGCTCTATTCAGGTAGAATTAACTCTGAAACACTATGAATATTCAATCAATTTTGTTTATCGTGACAGTTTTTGTTGAATAATAATAGTAATGAAAGTGAGTTAATATCAAACAAGAAATGACGAGGGAAAATACTAAGAGGGACTTTGAGCAGATTCATAACTCTTTTTTAAATAGATTAGAGTCGAGTTAACAGGGTTTCTTACGATACGGAAAGAGCATTTTAAATAGCGATTAGAGTGAACTATTATGCGCTTTATCGGGGTTTACATAATGTGCGGTTGGTAACGATCATAAGTTGGTGCACGGCACCAAGCACACGGATAGAATCCTAGCGTGACCCCGGTGCTCAGATGGCCGACGGTTTAGTACATGTCTCATTGTGTGCGTCACATGGGTACATAACTTTCATAGTCTATGTACTCTGGAGGTATAAATATATTCCATTAATTTGGAACGCCCGGTTAAAATCTTGCATTAATTTCATGCTTATCATCCACTTGTGACGTCTTATCACTGGCTACCTGATGGCTAATGAATTAAAAAATGGAATTATTAATTAAGTAGAGTATTTAATTACAGTGCTCGGGCTTTCATTGAGGGGTTTCAGGACTGGAATCCTTTGCATTCCTGGAATACTCGAATCACCCTGCGCGGTTTTTTCTTTCTCATCCGCATTCTAGACAGTTTCTGTGTATTCGACTTACGTTTATATTGAGAATTTCTTGGGTCGGGGATAATCAGTTGAGGAGCTCAGGGAATGGCCAAAATAAATTGAGAGAAATATGACGAATTGCCGGGATTCCATTCTCCGCGAGGATTTCATTTGAAGAGGGTATTATTATGTCTTGAGCTTCATCGTTCTATTGAGGTAATGATCATTATTTTCATTCTTTATTAGGGGCGATGCGGTGGAAGGAGACTCAATCGTTCGAAGAAATATTAATAATTTTTGTGATGTTTTTGTGGGGAAAGTTCACTTGTGAAAAGTTCGAAAAATACATGTCCCAAGTACTTTTTGTATCCTTGAGTGAAGTACCACGTCTGCCGATCAAGTAGAAATAGTACTGGGAGGAAGTAGCTTCACTACTTTCTGCGAATACTTTTAGTTCTTTTCACAAGTACCAAAGTTACCAGCGAAAAGTAATTTTTTAACTTCTCTCAAGTACTTTAATGTCTTAATTTCAGTACTTTCAAATACAGAATAATTTCAGTACTTTCAAGTTTTTGAAAACGTGAATAATTCCTGAAAAAAATTATAAGTACTGGATTTGAGTACTATTGCTAATTATATTGAGTTCTGTCGGTACTTCTGAAAAAAACCAACCAGGTACTCACGACAAGCATTTTTTTTTACTTGCCCCGAGTAACAAAAGTACTTGTGACAAGTACCGAGGTACTTCTCACCAGTACCCAGGTACTTGATGCATGATACTTCCATCCAGAATATTTGTAACTTCGAGGAAATATAAAATTTGCCTTTTCCCCAGAAACCCCTTGGCTTTTCTGCTCATTGGAAGTAATTTTTTTTTAGTGTGAAAAACGAATTTCATAACAAACAAAGACCTCGAGATAATCAAAATTAATTTCAGAAACAGAATTACTTGTAAAAATAGCGTAGGGGAGGGTGGGGCAAAGTGGAACGGTATACAAAAAACGAATATAGAGCGAAATTCAGACTTTTTTTTTCACCTTATGTGAGCTCAAAAATGATGATTCGGGGTTAAGACAGTGACATCAGTCTACTTTGTAGTCATCTCTATCTTGTAATCTAAGGGAGATAGGAGAATTTTGATAAAGACCTTTTTGTAGAGAATTCCAAAGGCTATAAAAAAGGTCATTATCAAAATTTGCTATTTTCATTGTAAAAAAGATAATTCAAGGTTAAAAAACTGACAAAAAATCTGATGTCTGTAAATTCAATTATAGAGTAATAGACGATTATAGATAAATAAATAAGACCTTTGGAATATTATTATTGTTCTATGAATAAATTGAATATTAAAAAAAGGTCATATAGTTTTTCAAAACCAAAATTCACTACCGTTGCATTTCGCGCCACTCTCCCCTTTTCTTGAAAATTAATAGAAATCTGGAAAATTAAGGTAAATGAATTTTTGAATTTTCAATTCATTGAAAATTGAAGAATACATTATATGATTTTGTTAACTAAAGTTTACTAATGTTTGGATTGAAAATATACAATACATACATACAAAATATACAATATATATATATATACATACAAAAAATGTATTCAACAATGGTAAAAAAAGTGCTATGCTTGAAAACAATGTGCTAATTTGAGCGAAATACTTGAATAACCTCAAATGAGGATATCCTTAAATGAAGATACGATTTTCGATTAACTTAATTCCCCCGCAAAAGATTTGAAATGAGTAGTATGGAAGTTGACAATTGAGTTGGAGATGAGAATAGTATTGGAGCGAGTAGGAGATGCGAGTCAATCCCAAACATGCAGAAGTTGATAAAAAAAAACCCACACTGGATGTCCACCGGGAGGGAATTCAACTTTGATTCCCTCTCGCCTCTGAGAAACTCATACATATTTTCCGTACTTTACATATCACCTTCAACCCACATATTTCAATTTTAATACTCCCATCAAATCTATTTTTAGCTTCTTTGAATCTTCCTTGAACTTGCACACAAAAGGGGAATTAGAGTGGTATTCAAAATGTTCAGGACACACCGGATTATTCACTGGGATTCAAGGTCTAAATCAGAGATATCGGAGACTCCAATTTGGCTCGACGAGACGGGCCAACTCACGAAAGTTTCCAGCGTTCTCCTTCCTCATGGTAATGAGAAACAAGAGCTAATGGAAAGGTGTGTGCGAGAGATAAAGACCCCGAGCTTTAAGTATAATATTTCATTAGTGAAATAATTTTAATTCACGCACGTATAAAATCTTTGCAGGTAAGGAAAGCTCATCGCCCCCTTCACTTCACCATGAGTATTGATTCGGTTGCGTCTTCTCAAGCGTAATAGAATTGCTTAACGAAATTCAAAATAGCTGGAAGACGGCCTGTCGTTCAAATAGTAGGCGAGGGTGCTTATCCGTACATTTGCCCCGCAGCTTGCACTGCCAAGAAATATATTTTCTTGATCATATAATAAATCTCCTGGGTAAGAAACCCATGAAATCACATCTAGAAAATTTCACCCAAGCCGTCGACTCACCCGTTCACGTTGAAAATCTCGAATTGAACTTCATAACCTTGTAGATACTCGGAGAAATTCACCCGAGAAATGACGCACATGGAAAAAAGTGGGGGGTTGGCGTTTTCTTTGACGCCTGAATGTTTTATGAGATGAGATTCTAATAGACATAGTCATTGCTTGGTACTAAGATTGATCAATTATTAACAAATGGCTAAGTTAAATATGAACAGATAGTCATCAATATTTAAGGAGAGACTGCTATGAGTTTTAAAAGTCGCGGGCTATAGGAATGAGATTTCTCATACACTGAAAATCGATTATATATATCGAAAAACGAATAATTAGTGCAAAAAATTAATTGTTTATTGTTCTTTTGCTCCGCAGACGCTTAAAATTTTGAAAAAAGTCCAGGGCCTCCAATTTTTGAGCGATAAAAGTTTTCTTTTTTAAATTGTTGAGAAAATGTGTGCAATACCAATTAGGAATTAATTTTTCGAAATTCAATTCTTACACAGCTAATTTCGTCATTTTTTAAATAAAAAATTGCACCATTCATGCAAGATAACCGGAAAAATGTTTCTGAAAGAATCGAGAATATATTTTTAATATTTTAAGGATAATTTTTTTGCCTATTTTACACGAATGGCGAAAATTTTTGTATTAAACAAAACGAAATTAGCTACTACCAATTTTCAGAACAGTGACACTGAATTCGATGTAAAGAAAAAAAATCATTCAGTAAAATTCCAGAATTTGAAGCTGCATAAAGACCATAATTCCTTAATTTATTTGAAATTCCACTCTAATTTGCACGGAGAGAAATATTCAATAAAAATTATGTATCTTTTCCGTAATTCCGGAGCGTTCCGTAATTTTTATCTGAATCTCCTGTGAAAAATTACGATACCGTCACTTAAATGTTCTAAGTCGATTCCGTAATCGGTGAGTGAGTTGTGAGTTCCATAATTTTTACTGAAGATTTCTCTCCGTGTGAATATTCATTGCCAAACTACATTAAATTTTCAGTGAAACCTGAAATTTCATGATTTTTTCCGTCTAAATCGCATTCAGTGTCACTGTCCTGAAAATTTAAGAATATATTTACCGGAAATTTCTGGTTTTCTATTCATTTTCATGGAAAAACGGAACTGAAATTTACAGTTCACTTTCATTTTTCCACGAAATTCTGAATTTTTAACGACGAAATTCCTGGAAATTTCAGCGGTAATTAAATTCAATGAAAATTTCCAAAAAGTGTGCCGAAAATTTCAGACAAAAATTTCTAGCAGTATATTACTATTAAAAACACCTGATCGCTACTCGCGTGCGTGGTACCACGCCGGTGAAATTCTTTTTTTTAGTATACTTTCTGAAAAAACTCATTAAAAAATATGCAAAAATTTGGCGGTGTGGCTATTTGCACCAGACACAGACGTATCCGCATGAATACTTATTTCATACTTAATTGAAGTTGTTATGGATTGGAGTTATTCGAATATCCCGCCTCAGTCGAACGCCAAATATTGAAATAAGTTAAAAAATTGACGAAACTTGTGGCTTCTTCATCAATTCGACGAGTCACTTCGCAACTTACCCGAGAAACCTTGCTCTCTTGCTTTTCAACCTCTAACATGACAGGTCAGTCTATTATTTCTATCGTTTTTGTCCTTTCAAGTATTAAGCAATCATATTAAGTGTGAATTTAAATAATATTTTGTCTTGATTAAGATCGATAAACTCTAAAATTATTTATTTTATGACTGGTAAATGAAATTAATATATTTAAATTGATATATTCAAATTTTGTCTGAATGAAAATCATCGATATTGTGAACCAGAATAAATTAGATATGGCAAGGCTATAGATTCATAGTATTATATTAAATATTGCATAGTAATGCCGAGAGACGCGAGAGAAACGAGATGAGACGAGACAAACGAAACGTGAGAGACATCACGAGACGAGATGAGAAAAGTCGGTCGAGAACGAGCGACGAGACGAGAGTCCAGAGAGCCTCCCCCTCTCTGTCCCTCTGTTTTTTTTCGTGTAAATTGGATTACACGAGAGAAGAATATTACGAGAGAAGAATTTTTTTTTTTTTTTTATTGCTCTAGAAATCCGTACAGGATTTATTGGCTCAACGAAAACAGTTTTTTCGTTTTGTTAGCATGTCTGTTACAGCACTGATTGTTGTCTTACGTACTATTATACACATAACGTTAGATCTTAATATTACAATCTTTAGGTAGACTTAGTGAGTGCAATATACAGTTGATATGAGGTGGAAATTATATTTGTTTCTGGATTTTCTTCAACATTTTAACCCTGTTATATTCATACTTCGGACAGTTCCACAGAATGTGGTTAACGTTCTCCTCCGGATGGCCACATGAGCATTTTGGGTCATTTACAATATTTATGCGATGAAGGGAACTTGCTGTGTTGGTGTGATTGGACCGGACTCTGTTGATCCATACGAGAGAAGAAATTACTCTCGTATTTCGATACGAGACGAGACGAGAAAATGGTTTCCTGACAAAGCGGCGAGACGAGAAGATGCAGTTTCTCGTCTCGTCTCGTCTCGCGGCATCACTGATATTACAAGGTTATAGCTTCATAATATTCATCATATTTTTCATTTGGCCCGACGGCCTAGCGCAGGGGTTAAGGTCGTTGCCTCACGTGCGCAAGGTTCCGAGTTCAAATCCCGGTCGGGTAGAATGGTGAGATCTAACTTTTTAAAGTCTTGATCATCATCAATATACTCAGTCGAGTCGAAGCGATGTAAAATAACAATTAAAAAAAAATATATATTTTTCATTTTTAATTAAATAGTCATCTCATCCAAGCATGTATTATGTGCTTGGTATGTGAATGATCTCACGTAACTTCAAAATGCAGACAATTCCAAGTTTTTCATTGTTATATTTTTTTTCGTGTTCATCCCGTTCCCTATTCAGCAGTGAAAAAAATTCAAAAACTCCGAAAGATTGAGTGAAATTACTCCGATACGTGAAAATTATTCCTCCCATGGAAATAAAATTACGCTAAAAACAGAGACATTGACACCGGCTAGGATTACATGATCATTCGCCCTCTGATGGCTTACGATCTAGAAAACAATTATCCGGAGTCACAGGAAAATATCTCATAATCGCCGAACTTTCCACCTTAATTTTTCCCGTGTACACACTCCTGTAACTTTAAATTCCTCCAAAAAGATGAGTGAAATTTGTTAAAATAGTATTTTGATCTCAACTGAAGTTTCAACGTGTTAATTGGCTTTCGCCTTGAGTAAGTATGTGCTTATATCAGAAGTGCGAAGAGTACGGTTCAAGTCTCTTGAGTTAATGGTAGGTTGAATGTGCATATACTTTGGGGTTTCACACTCACCATCATAGACCAAATGTAGAGACGCAAAGAGAGGTGAAGGAAGATGATGCTGAAGGTGGAGAGAATGGAGAAGGTGGTGGTAGGAAAGGCCAACCGAGTCAAGTTCGCTAATGGGATTTACATCGCACCGAAGCCAACGGAGATCCGTGACACGAACACGGGTGCCAATCCCGTAGTTTAGACGTAGCTACCAAGAGAGATCATTCGACAAACATGGTAATAATTATTCTGCTCATTCCCCCCCCCCTGCTCCTCTCATTCCCCGTTATATTCAGATAAATTCAGCAAGCATGATGCTTCTTATTCATAAGCCGGATGGCACAACATTTGTACACTACTCTTATGAGATGTGAGCATCAAGCACATCAGAATCATGACGACGAAAATACAGTTGGGAATATACTCTTAATGCGAATAAGTCAACGAGGAATGGGCGTCGATGCGATCAAACTGGATAGGAAGTACGGTAATTAATACGACTGACTGGCTCGATAACTACCGCTCAAGGAGGGAGGACCAGGCTGTATCAGTTGAGAATACTCAAGGCGAATATCTCATGGGCATTTTCGTCTCAGTGATTATCGCTCAGTGTGCACGCAATCACTGGAAAGGATAGAGAAACATTAATTGTAATATCTAGTGGAGATAATGAGCATAATCTTGTGTTAATGAGCAGCAGAAATGAGGAATAACGATAATCCAAAGACGAAAGATGTTGAGTGATAGTTGAGGAAGTATTATGTATAATAACGGAGTTAAAAAAAATTCGAGCGTAGCTTAAGGACGTATTGAGGGTCCTGCTCTGTCCGTAGCAATTCACCCCCTGATTTCATTCTCCCTATGGTCCGGATTTCTGCAACATATAATTCCCCCTTTGCCCGTACATCATACACTCACTTATTTTCGCGCTAGAATGAGCCAGTCGGACGAAGCCGGCATTCTCACTGTGCGCACATACACAGAGGGGTAACCAGTGCGGAGGGGCAGAGAACTACATTGGCAACCCCCATGGTTGAATCCACGCTCCGATAAATTATGACTCTGGGTTCTTAGTGAAGCAATATCTGAGCTAATAGGAAATCACGAAGGGCTTTTCACCCATCTCTCATTCTTCTCGCATCCCGTGTGTGTATGTGGTGTGTGTCCTTGGTAACCTAAATCATTTTTTTTTGAGCTAACATCTTCTTTTGACCCGGTGGAGCCAACCAGAGTCCTTTATCCAATGGAAATGGTTGATTTCGAGGCTACTTCGGGTATAAAGAACATCCGTCACTCATCTGGACTGAAGTAATGAATATCCGGCGTATTTAGAGTCGGAAAATATGTGTGAAAAAACACGCCAGTGGGGAAAAATCCTCATAACCGCTTCTTCGCCCGTCGCTTCAAATTTTAATCGAGTTATTACGGCGTTCCTGTTTTTAATTTTCATGGATATATACCCTCCCTCATCATAATTATGTGGCTGTTTTTTTTTAGTGGAAACGTAAAAACGAATGAGAAATAAAAATAGTGAATCATCCTCGCTCGGTGAGCGTGGTAACTGAAATTTTCAGGTTGAAATTCAATTACGTTATTTCTGACATTCTCCAGCGAATGTTTATTCAATGTTTCTAGGTTGAAACGGAAAAAATAAATGGAGGGTGTTATGGGTTATATTTCAATGAATCCGACCTTTAAATTCCATTGGTTACGCATTGGAATCGTGAGTCATGGGGTGAGGGAGTTATGGGACATTGCCGGCGACAAATTAAAATCGTCCATGGTTTAATGGACGATGCGCACCCTATGACTGCCACGAGCGTTGATAAAATGGCGGAGTGTTTAATCCCGGTAGCAGGCAACAATGCGATGGGTGATTTTAGTATCTGTATCGAGGATTATTTTTCATCGTCAGAAGGGTTTGCGATGAAATGACGCTACATGGTGATAAATTTTGTGTGAATTTTCCGTGGCGAATCTCGGGAATTTTTATCTCAATATAACTTTCCCATGGAATTTTCAACAAATTCCGTCACCGAGAAGTCATGTATTTCATTCATTTTTTTGTGAATCGATGAAATTTAATCCGCAGAGAAAACAAGTTTTGATTTTCAGGGATATGTCGCTAATTTTTAGGAATTTATCACCAATTATTGGTGATAGTGGATACCGATTAGAATGACCTTGATTAGCATCCTATATTATCCCTGGGCTATGTACACGGTCAAATCTTGAATTTTACACTACTCTAGAGCAGCGAAAAACTTATGAAATTCAAAATTCATTTATTCATGATCTGTTCCGAATAACTAAAAGGGATGCTCAACTTAATCTTTAGAGTGTAACAAACATTGAAAAAAAATTACAATCGTATGAAAACTACGGCGCAAAGAGCAGTGTTAGAAAATTACTCTTCAGATTTCCAGTAAAAAATCTTCAACTCTTTAACAACGAATAATTAACATAGAATTTCCATTGATCTTGTTATTAATAAATCAGTCAATTTTCTTAAATATTCAATGAAATTTGATTTCTCAGGTTCGTACGACAATGAAAATTACTGAAGATCGTGAAAATTCAGGCAACATTTCTTCGGAATTTTCAGTTTGTTGAAAATTCAATTGAATGTACTGCTTAATTTTCACAATAAGTTTGAAAATCCAAATTGTCCTTGAAAATTCAATGATCATTTATCATGAAAAATTTAATTTCATTGAATTTACAACATGAATTCGATGAGCAATTTAGTTTGAAATTGAATTCAAGTTCAGACTATTGAGAATGCAACTGCATCTATTAATTAAATTTCAAACAATTTCTGATAGTAAACATTTTGAAGGTAAAAACAGGAAAAAAAAGTTTTTCGTGGTTACACGGGGCAAAATCAATCGAGTCCGCGATTTTCCCTAGTTACTCCCATATTCCGTCACATATGACAAACTGTGCAATGGGTCCTAAGGCCCAGTGATGGCTTTCAAATTTCACTGACGTATCCCTTTAAAATTGCTGAAAACCGCGAAATCGTCTGGAGGAATAGACGGAATTTGAATGTTCATACTGGCGGTTAATTCTGTTGTCATAGGGGAGGGTGCGGCAAAACGGACCGCTGATAGAAAATTGGTCATTTTTTTTTTTTTTGACGCACCTATATTTCACCTTTCATTTTCACCTCAGGGTAACTGAGAAAGCCATATAACATGAATATATGGTTTTATTTTTGAAAACAAGCATTGGGAACTATTCGGAAGCCTACTACCAATGAAATTGATAGAAATGAAAATCGGAGAAAAAAAATACGTGGAGAGTAGCAGTCATATGTAATCCGTCAAATGGCTTCTATCGCGCTGCTTCTTTAGACAAGAAATAAATAGAAAAATATTCGTTTGGTCTTTAGACACATAGATCCCTAGAAAATATTGGTTTTGCAAAGTTATTTGTGGTTTGAGGTGATTAGCAAATCTGATGAATTGCGGTTCAACGACACTTCTTGTCTATAAAACCCCTGTGATGGTTACGATCCAAGAAACTCACTTTTAATTCAACACATTCAGTGTTCCTGATTTAAAGGAAAGAAAAAAAAACAAAATTACCAATTTTTTCTCAGTGGTCCGTGTTGCCCTAGGGGTCCGTGTTACCGTCCCATTCCGTTTTGCCGTTCCCTCCCCTATTATTCTTCGTCCAAATTAACTAAAAAGCGTGCAAAAGATGGAAAACCAGGACGTTAAATTGCATCCGTTTTTCGCATCTAATGATTGGTTGTTGTCAGACCATTTCCAACGTTCAACAAAAAATGTCAAGTGCAGTCTTCTATCAGTGCAGGAACTCCTTATTTTTCATTCAGGATAAGAGGGACCGATAGAACACGAAGAATCGATTGAGTAGATGCGGACAAAGGCGACTCAAGAAGGGCCTTCCGAGGTAATCTTCCTGAACGCGACCGCTTGTCAGATGGTGAAATGACGCGTGTTGAATCTTAGTAGGTAGCCTGCCTCTGAGTGTATGTACGTCGCATATAGATTCACGGTAAAAGTGTAGTCGTCGGGCGTCACATAAAAAAAAGAGTAAATGAGGGTTGCATTGAGAGGGCGTTGGGCACGTTAGCTTGTCTCAGTGTAAAGAATATAGGCCTCACAGGGCTGTGGAACCTCTCCCCCATCGTAAATCTCCCTTGCATTAAAAATAATTGCTTTAAGCCACTCTCTGCACCTGACTGCGTCCGCTTGCAGCGCTGCAGTGCCTTTCGCTTCCTTTAGTCTTTATACTTTAACTCAACCCGTGCCTCTTTTTTCCACCTCACTCCCCTCACCCCTGCCATAATCTGTCTCACTCCCTTTTCAACCCTTAAACGTCGAGTGGAAATGCAGGCAGATAGTGGCTAAAGCTGGTCAAATGCTCTCCTGCGTTGCAAAAATGGCTGAGAGCCGCTCTGCATTATCTGCTCGACACGCTAGCCACTATCCGCGTTAGTCGTTAACGACTCCAAACTGATTCGCACACCTCCATAAAAGCCACTCCCCAACAGCACAGAGAGAAATATTGTTGTCGACCAGGCGGGTTAACGAACTTATATCCTCCGCTCTCATTTTTCTCGTTTGAATAGCGACTTTGAATCAGTGTTCGTCACTAAACCTATTAAAGTATTAGGTATTTTCCAAAGTACCTCACTGCGGCCGACCCAGTTGAGCCGGCTATGATGCGAAAATTATCCTTACTACGCTGTAATATCAAAAGTTTGAGTTACGGATACCATCTTGCCTATAAATACAGTCGTGCGTTCGACGATAATTGGTGCATAATTGGTTCCCAGTAATAACGTGACGAATGGAGCGATAAAGTTGTTCGAGTGCCCATTAATTATAGAATTATTTTTCAACGCTTCATTAAGATGAAGCTTCTTGTAGTGATTCAAGTATCAGTCGAATATTTAGCTTCAATGGATGATTCATCGAATTGCCCCTCATCTAATGAGTATTTTTTTTTATCGTTATTTTACATTGCTTCGACCCGGTTAGGGTATACTGCGATGATGATCAAGACTTTAAATGGTTAGATCGCACCATTCTACCCGGCCGAGATTTGAACTCGGAACCTTTCGCATGTGAGGCAACGAACTTACCCAATGCGCCAAGCCACCGGGATGGTCTAATGAGTATAAACCCTCATCTTTTGTAATATACAGGTAGAAAAAATTGAAATTTCATGGAGAATCGATTAGCTTTTTTCCGGATAGTAACATCAAATTTGATACAAAATGACATTATTCTTATGAAATCTTATGAAATTTCAAGTTTCATTTAGAATTTAAATAAACTTAAATAGTTGCAAGTAGAAATAAGACGGAAATTTGACCTTTATGGATATCCAAGTACTTTGGTTATTTTTTCTCCAGTGCAATGCTCTTCTACTTTTGTAGTCGAACATCAGAGATTTTATTTAAGCCTCATTCGACCCTAAGTTTCCGGACATTTTACAATGATTTTATTATGTAAAGTTTGCAGATCTAAAGTTCAATCTTGATATTGAACCGTTAGAAAATTTTTAAATTTTGACAAAAATGAGAAAGTCTACTTATGAAGGAAGTTTGATGAAATCATTTGAAAATTTGACGATAGTTTTGTTGCGTAGCAATAAGAGAAAGAGAAGTTTTACTGATTAAAATCCCGAGTGCCTAGCAGGAGGAATTTTATTGGAAAACTTATGCCAATCGTTGATGTTAGAGACGCAAAATGACCGTCATTTTTGAGATCGCGTCATATGACCAAAAAAATGGTGGTCTTGTGAACTAAAATGACGGTCACCAATAATTTGTCAGCAAATTGGTATGGAACCATCCATAAAAATGCATAATGATGGTCATAAATTGAAAATATAGTTTGATATATGAAAAATGCCCTCTCTCTGCTGAATCTCGGGTACAAAATCTTGACGCAAATAATGGCGGCTAGGGTAACGGCATGGTTAGAAAAAGGAAAGAAACTTAGGGAAAGTCAGGCGGGGTTTAGACCACGTCGGGGTACAAGGCACCGCGTCTTCGTTCTCAATGCCCTGATAGAAAATCGACTAAAAACGAAACGGCAAGTTACTGAAGAAACTGGAAGACATCGGAATAAACGGGAAGATGCATCGAATGATTAGCGGAATATACAAAGAGATACGGAATGACATAATCACGGGTCAAGGAATCTTAAGCAGCTGGAGGACCGGGAAAGGTGTCAGACAGGGATGCCCACTCAGCCCTGTGCTTTTCTGTATATTTCTGGGTGATATCGATGACGCATGGGAGGAGAACAACACTGGGGGTACGGTTGTTGCAAAGTGGCAAAGGCAACTGACAAAGGCAGCGTACCTCTACGGTATCGAGGTCTGGGGATGGAAGAGACATGAGACAGTGGAAAGACTACAATCAAGGTTTGTTAAAATGGCTCGGGGTGTGAGCGCCAATACCCCTGATTACATTTGGAAGCTGGAGGCGGGAAGGAGAGTGTAGAGGTCGAAGCCTTCAAGAGGGTCAACAGATACCTACTACAAATACTGGCCATGGAAGAGGATAGATGGCCCAGGAGATGTCTAAAGGAGACACTTAGAAATGTGGTTAACGGAAACCCGGATAAATGGGGTAAAACAGTGGTCAATGCCTTCAGTAAAGTAGGTGATGGAGAGACATTGAAAAGGATCTGGGATCAGCTGATAAGAGACAACAAGGAAGAGACCTGGGACGAAGTAAAGGAAAGAACAGAAGCGAACCTGAAAACATTGGAAGAGCAGGATATCCAAAAAAGTTGGGGAGGGGTTGACGCTTCACAATACTGTGCACAGTACAAGCTCTGGAAAGGACACCCGGAACAGGAAAGGTACTGAAGGAACAAGAAAACACCTGGCATGATTAAGGAGCAATGGGCAAGACTGAGATGCGGAAGTGTCGGGAAGAATGCAAGGAAAGGCCACAAAGACGTGACCTGTAGAGCCTGTGGTACAGGTGAGGATTCACTAGAACATATTTTCCAGTGCGGTGCAGTGAGAACTCAGTTAAGCAGAGAGGCGATGGAAGCTGTGGAGAGGTTAGAAGCACGAAGAGTCCTAGCAGGGGATTGGAGTAGTGCTCTCTCCTCATGGCTTAAGGCCCACCCGATTACAGAAGTTTGTCTCTTTACAAGAGAATTCGAGGAGCTCCCAACGGCACAGAAAGGCGCTGGAGAAATTGAGGAGGTTGGAGCATTGCGGACACGATAGGCAGGGAACGGAACAATGAGGATATCGGCTGTGAAGATTATAATGACTCTTGTTCTCATAACTCTTTCTCAGTGCCTCATTAACGCACTGCAATTCAGTACAAAATAATTGAAATTATTAGGCCATAGGGATTGTTTCATTGGTTTTGTCTTGAAGACATTTTCACCAATGATTATTTCTATATGAAAAATGCCCGTGACTTTCAGTTCGATATGCATATTAGACTAATACAAAATGAATGAAAATAAAAATTGATGAAGAAAAAATGAAGTTGCATCTATATAGATGAAAAATGACTGTCATTTTTTCTTGGCTAATCGTGACGATCATAGAGGACAGGGAGGAATTGTGACAGCCGTCATAAACGCCTCGTTATGTAACGTGTCATGTGACGCATTTGCATCTCTAGTTGATGTGCAGGAAAACTTGAGAAAAATTTTCTACAACTATGGTTAACAAGCGGCATTCGGCTGGATTATTCCCTCATCTCAATTTCAACCGATAGAAATCCAGTATTTGACGTTTTTGATAGGTGAATCCATATTGAAATTTTTCATTCATGATTACCGCGCGACTAAATGCAAATAACCGAAAATTATGAAAATAATTCTACGCCCGCTTTTCTGCAAAATGTAAAATACTGCATTTCTGTTAGTTGACATTCAGAGAGCGAATAATCATTATCAAATCGACCTGAATTTTCAATTTATCGAAAATTCACGAATAGATCCACCATTACTCCCCGCATCTTTACCGAATAAATCAACCTAAATTTACGGTCTAAATTGATTTTTTTCCATCACGAGATCCGCTGAAATTTCAGCAAAAATGCCACTTGTTGAAAATAAGAATAAATTCTGATTCAATCCCGATTAAACCTCGATTAAATCTTGATTGAAACCTAACTCGAGTCTTAAGAGGGTCTGCATATGGGACATTCCATGTCAAATCAGCCATCCTGGAATTTTTTGTTTCTCAGAATCTTGAATTAGCATGCTCTCAGTCAAGTACTACATGAGTACATACTTTCTCTAAATTTTCGCTCCTTTAATATTAATTGTTTGGCGAGGACAAATAACAAAAGCCCAAATTTTTGAAAAATCATATCTTGCGAACAAATTGGCCGATTTTGATGAATAAAAAAAGATTTTTTTCGTTTTTTCATATACTTTTGACATAAAAATACGACAGTACCACGAGAAACAATAATGAGTTATTTTTCAAGTTTCTTGTTATTCAAATCCTTCTGTTATACAGGGGCTATTCGAAAATCGAATAATTTTATTTTTCTTCGATGGATAATGATATTACTCAACTTTTTCGGGGTATTTCAAAATGGGATAGCCATATGGAGATGAGAGAAAATTTTTTTTCTCATGAAAAATTAGATTTTCCGAATTTTGTTCCTGAAAAATGATGAATGCCTCATGAAAGGATGAGCGTGCAATTTTTCGGCATAATTTCAAGATGAGATGCATAAGTAGTGATGGATAAAAAACGTTGTTTACAGAAAAAAATTGAATTTATTGATTATTAACAGCTCTACTTACGTAAACGACAATGAGAATTCGCAAAGTACCAAATATTTGATGAGTTTTTAGATCAACATGGAGTATATGTCTGTTTTAAGTTTGTAATTTGAAAAATAAACATTGAATTATAGAGAAAAAGCAATTTGAAATCGAACTTTTCTGAATCACAATGGCTATCTTAATGTACGTCGTCCATTTCGTTTCCTTGCCTGTGGAAAAACTTCTCCCGTAGTCGCAGAAGAATATCTCTTAATCAATAATTCCTTTCCTCCCACAGGAATGAAGCCGTGATTTTTTTGTATCGCTGAAATTGCCTTTGCACTGTCGAATCTTGTTTTCAACCGTTCTTTCATATCCTCGTATTCCTGTTTAGTGTAGAAAAACACATCGAGATCCTTGAAATTATTCTTTGCCCTCTGGAACAGACCATCTGGAGTGAGAATAGGTTCACCATTAATAATTTGCAGACTTCTTCGTCTTACTTCCCTCTTCAAGACTGCGCCTACGCCATCGCATGCCGTCTTTACATGCGCGGTCGCATGATAGTGCGCCTCTGCTTCAACTCCAAAATCATTTTTATGCAACAAAAGATTAGCCATGTTATATCGATTCTTATAGTGCTGTCCAGCACCATCTGTAACATAGCTCAACTTGTTTACGATAGCACAACTTGTTTTATGTGTCTGTACTACTGCAGTTTATGAACTGCAGTAGTATCGTGAACGAGACTGTCAGATAAGAGGACTAGACTTCTATGTCGAATATCATTGCCGTGGTGATAATAATACACCACAGGATGGACAGTGCCTTGATCATTGTTGTAATGGAACGATTGTGCAGCGTCTTGAGCTACGAAAGAATAATTCTCGGAAAAATCGGCCTGCCCTAGAATTTCACCTTCAATTAAATTCCCCTTTCGTTCTTTCACGAAAGTGTTTTGTTATATGGCAATAAAATGATGAGGTGTCAATACTTTCAATCTCTCATATAGTACATCAACAAATTCATATACTGGAAGTCTCTGGGTCTGTAATGTTGTTCTATCCACAGATTGCCAAGTCCTGAATTCTACAGTTTCAATCACAGCATCGTGGAGGAGTTGTTTCAGCTCGAGCGATAATCCTTCAACTCCAGGACAGTTTTTACACTCATCTAAGTGGCATTCAGGCGTTGGATTAGAGCACATGAGTCTTGCAAGACAGTCTTTATGGGTAAAGGGACATGATGAGTTTTTAGTGAGAGTAGAAATGTTGATTGCATCCAACATCAGCTTACAATTTTGTTGATAGGTACAGACACATACCACGTGCCTACTACTTGCTCGTGCTAATACATAGTGTTTCGGCCTCAATTTCGCAAACTTGCTGAATCCCACCGGAGACTCTGGATGAGAAATTTTATATTTCTCATGAAGATCATTCAAGTTCTCGAGGACCATCCGCTTCTGCATTATTTTCTTCACGTTGTTGATTCTGACTGACACTTTATCCTTCATCCCTGGCATCATCCCATTATTACTCTCATAAAAACTCCGGACCTTTTCAACTGTCTCTTTGGGCAATGATTTCCCAGCCTTCGCAACTGTTGAAGAAAATATTCCTCTGTTCTCGCAGTTGTTTTGCTCTCATAGCCAGGTACCTTGTCGTACCAAATTCACGGCTCACCTTTCGCTCACTCCATAAAGGTGGAGCAATAGTCAAGAGTTGAATACGTTCAGAATATTCTGTCATCGTATTGAATTTTTGCTTGAGTCCATCCAACATTTCTTCCAATTCCAATTCTCGTGGAGAACGAAAATTTGCTGGAATGTTCCTGTGGTGCTTTGTCTCTGAATCATCATTTGCTCTTGGAGCATCGTACTCCTCTGAAGCTTCGTTGAAAATCACATCCCCATCAGGATCAATTGAATGGAAGGAATTACCTGATCTCAAAGAACTCCCTGCGATATCGCTCGTAGAAATGACTACTAGAAATGGTGTGGCACTGGACGAACGATCGGCTGGAACATTTGATGACGATGAAGAGACTTTCCGATTCGATGAAGATTCAGAGGGTAGTGATCCAGGAATGTAAGTCAAGGCTCTTTTCCTGCAGAAGCTATATAGTTCTGCATTTTCTGGCAAGAATGGAAATATCTGTCGTAGTCTTTCTGAGATTGAACGCAGGACTTTTCCATTGTGAACTTTCTCCCCAGGAACTCGCATTGGATTTGCACATCTTTCGGCACGCGGCATCTGGTGGAATAGGAATAAAGAACAGTTCTGATCATTCAGAAAAAAGGGAAAAAAATAATAATGACGATCGACTGAGTTTACAACTTCACTACTGAAATATTTTATACCATCACTTACCTTGAATAAATACAGGAAAATAACCGTCGGAGAATTTCTATTAACGATACTGTAATGAACCGTGTGAGATCAACACTCAAGTGTGTGATGAGGACTAATGAAACGGTTATTATTGAGGCAACTCTATGGCTCGTATGGAAACCGAATTCCGAGAAATCAGTTGTTTATTCTCACCCCCACTCAGAACCTTTGATTTCATTGCGCTCCCANATAAATACAGGAAAATAACCGTCGGAGAATTTCTATTAACGATACTGTAATGAACCGTGTGAGATCAACACTCAAGTGTGTGATGAGGACTAATGAAACGGTTATTATTGAGGCAACTCTATGGCTCGTATGGAAACCGAATTCCGAGAAATCAGTTGTTTATTCTCACCCCCACTCAGAACCTTTGATTTCATTGCGCTCCCATTTTTTGTATCCATTGTCCAATGTTTGTGTACAGAAATCCCAAGGTCATTTCCCAAAGAAATGCGGACAACGTTTGATTTCTCGGAGTTCGAAACCCGATCGACACCCATTGGGTTTCGAACCCGAATCATCGGATTAGAAATCGCTCGCCCTACCGACCGAGCTATCGTTGGCTTTCAATTTTTGTACGATAGTAATACCCGAGTGCTTCAAAATTATCGGGTATTTCCCGATAACCTCGTTGTAAACAAACAAAAGTGTCAAATTTTGTAGTTTTAAAAATCCCGAGCGCCTGCGCGAAGGATTTTCTTGCAAAACTTGACACGATCGTTTGTTTGCAAGGAAGTTTGAGAGAAATACCAGATAATTTTGAAGCACGAGGGGTATTGGTCGGATTATTTTTCACGTACGGATTTTGGTCAGGAGTGTCGTTTACGCAACCTCAAAATGACATCCGAGAATAATTGAAGAGTTAGTACGAAATATCCGGAAAAATATAAATGTGAGTACGAAATAACCGAAAAAATATATATGTTAGTGCGAAACATCCGAAATAAAACTTCCTCCAGCCTGTCATTTGTCATCAAATGCTGCATTCTGATTGGCCCTGACTGTCCAAAATCCATACGTGGAAAAATAATCATCATGATAAGTGAAAAATCATGTGAATTCGAGCAATTAATGCTATTGCGAAAGATATTGGACATATCTGCCAGATACAAGAGTGAAGTTATGGGGGTAAAAGTTTGAAACAATGTTAGACTCATATCGTAGTGGACTTTAAACATGCCAATATTCTATTCCGAAACAAAAAAATCCAGGGTAGCTGAATTGACATGGAATGTCCCATGTATGATCGGAAAATCGAATTTTCCATGGAATTTTTTTCTTTTTCTCATCTCCATATGGCTATCCCATTTTGAAATACCCCGGAAAAGTTTAGTAATATCATCATCCATCGAAAAAAAAAAAATTATTCGATTTTCGAATGGCCCCTGCGAAACAGAGGGATTAAAATAACGGAAAACTTAAAAAATGGCTTAGTATTCATCCTCGCGGTACTGTTGCATTTTTAGTCTCAAAGTATATAAAAAAACGAAAAAAATCTTTTTTTATTTNTAGTAATATCATCATCCATCGAAAAAAAAAAAATTATTCGATTTTCGAATGGCCCCTGCGAAACAGAGGGATTAAAATAACGGAAAACTTAAAAAATGGCTTAGTATTCATCCTCGCGGTACTGTTGCATTTTTAGTCTCAAAGTATATAAAAAAACGAAAAAAATCTTTTTTTATTTATTAAAATCAGCCAATTTGGTCGCAAGATATGATTTTTCAAAAATTCGAGCTTTTGTTATTCGTCCTGGCCAAACAATTAATGTTAAAGGAGCGAAAATTTAGAGAAAGTATGTACTCATGTAGTACTTGACTGGGAGCATGCTAATTCAGGTTTCTGAGAACCAAAAAAATCCAGGGTGGCTGAGTTGACATGGAATGTCCCATATAGGATCATTCACTGAGAGAAAAATCTGAAGTTCGATTTACTATAAGAAAATAGTTGAGGCACTTTTGGTGAACGATACGATTTTTTTTTATATGCAGCACATAATATTATAGTAACTTCACAAGCGTAATATTTGCAAATCAAAATGCAGTTAAACTAACCAAAGTTCAAAAGTGACCACGACAAATCTATCGTGAGCAGAAGTATAAAATAGTAGCAATGACTACATTCCATTGTAGTAATCACTTCTCCGGTCATAGTTACTGTAACCCATGAAAAATTGTTGAGGACTTTTTGACTATAGTGCGATGGTGATGGAATATAGTCAGAAGAATCATATTTTTCTCTCAGTGTTTGAAAGACCAAAATAATACTTAAAACATTTTATGACATTTCAATTTATGACGCTTCTATGCCACGAAAAAAGAGAAGAAAAGAGTAGTACAATAATACTTACAAAAAAAAGAAAATCCATTTGGAATCAAATTGCTAATTTATTAGCAACAATAACTATACTCATTTACAAAAAAATGCAATTATCGATTGCTGATCATTGTGGTAAGAGTAAAAGCAGTTGTTAATATATTTCATTCAGAAATAAATGTCGCGAATATCATATGTATTAGCGCACATTCTCACTTGTCACATTCCAAAAATCAAAAATGTTTGAAGGGAAACATCCGGACAATTTCCATTATCTTCGTCTTTGTGTTTGAATTCATATATCATTTGATGTTCTATGGTATTCCTGAAATATTCATTTTACGGGATGAGTCGCCCGAAATATATTTCTCCAGCTTTAGCGCGCCCACCGCAGTCTTTGTCAACCTTCGTTGTTGACCGTCAGGGGTGTCTCCCTCTTTTCCCAGTGGACCCTGTAAAATATCCCACCTTTAACATTGGCGCATAGTGGCCCGGCTCATATAATTACCCACCCCTTGATGCCCACATCCCACTCACCAACGACACGAAGACCGTAAAATTAAAAGGCCCTCTGGTTGTTTATTGCTAAAGTTAGGGTTTCGTCTGTAACACGTTGTTAACACATAAATCTGCAAGAAGATGGACAAGTGCGATTGGAAAATGGACTGAAGTTACCCAGTGAGGTGTGGTCCCCTCTGTGCAGTACTCCCATAAACTCACCTTATAAAAAATCAAACAGTAAAAAAACATAGCGAAATAAAAAAGTATATGGTAAATTACAGAGATGAAGTGGAAATCGATCCCGGTTTATGATGGAAATAATACCCACTGCTGAGTGAATTTTTATAGATGGGGAGGTGAGTGTCTGCTATGATAAGTAAGGACAGGTGTAGCGTTGGCGTGTCGGTGGTTGGGGAATCGTGTGAAGGAACCCGATGCCGAGCAGATGCACCGATAACGAGTCCTCGTGGGTCTTTTACGGCCGTATGTCCTATACAAGCTAGTACGAAGGAGGTAAGGAAGTGGGAGGACTCTGGATCCCTGCATTAGGTAATAGAAATTTATGCAAAATTCATATGAAGACAACGGTTTATCGCTGATGCCAGACACGTGTTTATCAAGTATCCATCAACCCACTATTGATCAGCATTTTCGATTTCAAATATTGAGATGTTGAATGTATTTTCATGTCACATCTCGAGAGTGTCGAGGTGATGGAAAAAGGGATAAACCTGATGAATACATTGACGGGTGAATATATCATCTGAGGTAGTTGGGAGTGGAAATGATTAACATTGTGAAAAGACGACAGACAGGGGGGAAAATGCAGAGGGATGTACATTTGGAGAGGCAAGCGGACGAGATAGAGACGTAGAGAATTTCTACATTGGCGAGGGTCGTCAAGGAAAAGGCTCTCGCCTCCGATTCCGGCTTCCTAAGGCCTCACCCTTTTATGATTAATACGCCAACGTTCCACGGGATTGGGATAATTTGCGTAACATTAGATGAAATGGATATGGCAGGGCTCAGATGGCACTGGGAATAGTTTCAACGTCGAATATTTATCACTCAGCGGATGTCACCATTGTCCTGTCCGCTCTGCTAATTGACGGATAATTCTTTTTGTTCTCGCGGGTTTGTTATATTGGTGTCCACCGTGAACACTCCTTCGGACGACAAAAGCTTGATACGGTGCGGCCTTAATTAATTGTAAATTTAGGAATATTGATGATTATGAATGTTCAGCTAGAGTTGCTTTTTATTAATTCATTCCCATTCTTCACGATCTTGTTTCATTTTAATTGCACTTCGGGGATTTTCTACACATTAAAATTTGTTGGGGTAAGTCATGGAAAATAAAAAAATGAATACCCTCAGCGAATTAAAATCCATTCGACTCGAGATACCATAGCCACGCAAGTCCACAATGATCCCCGGAGTGCTTCGAAATCTTATATTCCCCCTTAATTGTCTAAGTATGAAAGCTGGTTCGAAAGTCTAAATTGGATGCGAGGCAGAGAATGATGCGCGAGAGCAGAGCTCCTCGGATTTTAGTTCGATACCCTTAGTCATGTCGTATAAAGTCGAGGTCGAGCAAAGTCAAAGAGAGTATTAAAGACGCTGCAGCTCTATTGAGCAATTGCTGTTGTTATTTAATTATAAGCTAATGCCCATTGTTTGCGCATCACTATACATACGAATAAAATAAATGGTAATGAAATGACATACACGAGGAACTTCACCATTCTCTCTGTATTATTTATTTTCATTGAAGCTGCATATGCAATTGCCATTCATTGACGTCAATCATTCGCTCGCTGAATGCTCCGGGGTTCAATCGGAAACGCACTCGTTGCGTAGACATATCAAAGTGAGAGAAGGTAGCAGGCAGGCACCACAAATGCTATGGTGCAAATGCCGATACACGAGGTATACTATATACGAGGTTGCGACCACGAGACACTCACTGCAATGGACGTATGCGGTGGCAAATGTCGATTCCAAGCTTCTGACTGACGTGTTCGTCTGCGGTGTTGAACTCTATGTGTAATGCTATTGATTGCGAGACTTGAAACGATAGTAGGTACTGGAGGAAAATCAATTAATGATGACAGAGGAGCTGACTATGTCTGCAAAAAAAATACGAGGTCTTGTGTTTATTCTCCTGTCCTGTCAATTACGTATTTTATTAAGTGTTTAAATTAATTTTCGGCCCCTAGATTAAATTGACTAGAACACCTATTTGAATGAAAAAATTTCCCACACCAAAGGGCGTTTTAAAGCGCCATCTGTGAGATATCAAACCACTCAAGTCCGATTGTGGTCCAATTAATACAAGCTAAAAAAATATAATGAATAAAAATGTCTTTCGACACGTAGCACTTGAGGCACTCCCTTCTTTTCACTTTCCAACTTGGAAAACCTGCCATAGAAATACAAAAAATGATTTGTTCACCCTTAGGAGAGAGTGCTGTATCTTATAACACATGAAAAAGTGGTTTAAAAAATTTCAGAATGGAAATTTTGATCTTCAGGATGAAAAACGTCTTGGGCAACCAAACAAAGTTGAGGATGAGTAGTTAGACAACCGACTCAATAAAAATCCCTCTCAAACACAACAGGAATTTACCGATATTCTCGGAGTAAGTCTACCAGCTATTTCGGTGCGTTTAAAAAGAATTGGAGGATACAGAAACAAGGCCGTTGGGTGCCCCATCATCTTATCTCAGAAAACAACAGCCGACGCTGTGAAATTGCAATGTGCATACTGACCAAATTCAAACAAGAAGACTTTTTACATAAAATTGTGCCGGGGGATGAAAAGTGGATATTTTACAACAATCCTAAGAGGCGAAAGTCGTGGGTTTCAGTGATGCTATCGAGGAAAAGAGACCTTTTACTGGTAGTGGAACGAAGCAAATGATTTTACTGCAGGACAACGCGCGGCCACACACAGCAAAAGGAAACCGGAACATGCGGTGTATTCTCTAGACCTTGCGCCTGCTGACTATTACCTTTTTCGGGTGCTGTAACATCACCTGGTGGATTCTCAGTTTCGATCGCCTGAAGAAGTCCGGCAGAGCATTGATGACTTCATCCAGTAATACCACCATCTTTTTTCGGATCCGGAATCCGACAATTGCCTAATAAATGGGAAAAATGCGTGCAAAAAGACGGCGATTATTTTCAACATTGGATCTGCATTCATTTTTTTTTAAATAAATTGTCAAAATTGTCGAAAAAAGGCCGCGAATTCATTTATACACCCAATACGTTATCCGTCCTCAGTCATTCTGACATTCATTACGCTGATGTATCTGCAACTCGTCCAGATTGTTGAATAACAATCTTTGAAAATTTACATTGGTAGCTATTAGATTCACATGGAATCATTCAATGAAGTCTCTCCATTTGCACCCATCCAACAATGTATCTGCCATTCACAGCCATTTGAATATACACAGCAATGAACGGGTTCCATTGATAGTTTAGATCTACCTCGTGGGTGCCTATCACTTGCACACGGGATACCTGTGGAGTTTCACTGTAATTCAGGAAGCCCCACTGAGGAAACAGGAACCCTCTGGTACACGTTGTTCAATCACGGAGTACCTGGTATCCGTAAGTGAATACAGGATTTCACCATCCTGGATCATGATCCAGTTTCGCACATCACGCTATGAAGCCGAAAGGACACAGGAGGATGCTAGGGGAGAGAATGTGTCTACAGTGTACCGGTCAAAACCACTCGCACGATAATATGACAATATCAGAATGGCCCGAGGGAGGGGGGCATCCACTGATGGACATAAATATATAGGGATCCAATATGTCCAGCATGTACTGCAGTAACTGAATGGCCTCGATGACCAAAGGAATATGAATATTGCCTATTATATAACGGCAGAGTAACTCCTGCACCAGAGGCCATATTACTTTCCCTTAATCAACTCCAAGCCCCACGCATTTTCATTCTTGTATTCCTCCGGTTCGCTTCAATACGTATAATAAGCTCTTCAGAATTTCCATATCAGTGTCCCCGCTGTCGCTTCCTTTCACCCTGGTATGTTATTCATGAGATGGATTTTTTTCTCCTTCATATTCCTCTCCGTATTTTTCATTCTCACAAATACATCTCGCGAGAGTACTGAGCGATTGAACTCATCACGACGAACATAATAATGTCCAACAATGCATTCCATTTTTTTATAGTCTTCATGATATTAGTCGACTCCTCGATATCAGTACGGTGAAATTGCTTTTCGTGCTTGAGATATTCTCATAAAGGTTAAATTATTCATCCTTTGATGAAAATTCAAATAAATCAATCCCCGAGGAGGATTGTCTTGCAGATAATATGGTTGATATTCCAATATGATGAATTCTATCCATTTCTCATGAACTTTTCCACTGTCAGCATGGGTAACAGAGCCCAAGCTCATCAACACTCTACGATTGGACAGGGGATTGAACCTTTGGGAAAGTTTAGGGGCATATAGGACGACTCCGGTAGGTTTGGTCCAAAATCTTTTGGTTCAATCTCTTTTCGTCTAACGTCAGTTCGTCCAATGAAGTTTTTGGTCCAATTTTATTTCGTCCAATCATTCTTTAGTCCAATATTTTCTTTGTCCAATGTAATTTCGGTCCAAAAAAATGTGGATTATTCGAAGCGTGGTCAGTACTGTTGCATTGCACTCCCGATTTTCCCAACTCCAATAATAGGCCTCTTCTCCATTTTTTCTCTTTTTCGAGTATCTGAGGGTGTGCAAAAATCCACACACTGTTAATTTATCTCGATCTTTGTTTGATGGAACAATTGTTCCGTACTCTTCCTCATTCGTATCCATCGGGAACTGTCCATAAAAATTCATCTGTCTGGGTTTTTTATACTTTCATTTCATTCTCCTTGGACCACTAGACATTAAGTTTTTCATTTATTTATTGCGCGAATTTGAATTTCGATCTGTCTTCGATGGCAGTTCTAAAGGTACTGTTGTATTGGGTTTGTACGTTGCTCGCGTGTACGTGAATCTGGTTTGGTGTCGTTATCAATGGGTAATTGGTTTTGAGTTTCTCGGGTTTGTGTTTGTATTTACTTGTGTTTATTGTGTGTTTATGCCGTTTAATTTAGGCCAAATTGGATATATTACTCATTGGACGAAATGAATTTTTAGACGCAGTGATTTTGGACGAAATGTCATTGGACGAATTGTTTTTGGACCAAATGACCCCTATCCTATAGGACTGCAATCCTTGATGAGCAGTATCATCATACTGCAAAGGACTAGGCGAAGCTGATAACTTTCTCTTCGCAGTCACACCCACGCGTCCCAATATATACCTTGTTTCAGACAGGGACCTTCCAATTCACTAAACAGACTACCCTCGCTCCCAAGGGTAATTTCTTCAGTCAAATAATATCATCTCTTGAAGACGAATACCTTGGGACGAGAATTGCGTGGAATGAGACAAACCATGTATGAATTCCGTCAAGTTTTCATGAGTTGAACGTAAATACTTCACCATGAGCCGAGAATTCCTTGGTTTAGGAAATAGTGTTTTTTTTTCGTGGCCCAGTAACATAAGAACAAGCAAAGGTTTGAGCCTACACTGAAAAAAAAAATATTTTTGCCAGGTATTCATTTACTTGAGAGTAGCATTTATTTTTTCAACATCGTATTTCTTCAATCGAGTCATTCTCAGACAGCACTGTTAAAAATTTTTGTCTGAATTTTCCGTGCAAAATTCTGGAAATTTTTATCGTGTTGCAATTCCACTGAAATTTCAGGAAATCTTGTCATTGAAAATTCAAGTCATTTATGGTTTGATGTGATCAGCAAATCTGATCAAATCGCGGTTCAATAACACTTGTTGTCTATAAAACCCCTGTGACGGTTACGATCCATCAAACTCACTTTTAATTCAACACATTCAGTGTTCCTGATTTGAAGGAAAGAAAAAAAACAAATTACCAATTTTCTGTCAGTGATTCGTTTTGCCCTACCCTCCCCTATTCTTGAATTTTCAGGACAGTGACACTGAATACGATTTAGGTCGAAAAAATCTGATTAGGTTTCAATTAGAATAATTATGTTGCCCTAGAGGATGACTATGCTGCAAATGAACTTCTCCAATGATTATTCATTTTACATGAATTTCTTATTTTCTAGAAGGAAGAATTTCGATTAATTTTTCAATATTGATAACTACTGAGGGAGTTCACTCGAGGTCATAACTATCATGATCATCTTCTAGAGCAATATAATTGACATAATTGAAACCTAATGAGGATTGCCTGGGAATGACTCCACTGGCGAAATACGGTATTGAATAAATAAATGCTTCTCTCAAGTGAATGGATATTTGGCAAAAAAAAAAATTTTCTCAGTGCATCGGACAGAAAGCATGTGAGCGTTACTTTTTGCGTTATTGATCCCTTTCGTTTTTTATTTCAACCAATTCCATTATATGTAGAGAGAATTGTTCCATGATATCTATTAGGGAATTCTATAATTGGGAAATAATACACTAATTCCCCAATTCCATAATTCTGGTCATCGTCATACGATTGTCGAGTAGAATTATCTATCAGATGGTATGGCTTACATTTCAACATACTAAAACCTAATTTTCTGTGAATTTTCCCTCCAGATATAGGTAATAACGCGCAAGTTCATCAATGCCGAATAGTTAGGCAGTGCATGTAGTCCTTGAGAAAGTTTGTAAGAAACAAGGACCACAATCTTTGATAAGCAGTATTATCATATTCTCCTAGATAGTGAAAATGCTCGCTATCAGAATGAATACTCCAAACCACTAATACCACGTATGGATAGCTAAACCATCTATTATGTTATGCGGTTTGGAGCCGGCAATAACAAGCCAGAAATGGCTTACAAATTCACATACATTCAGCCCCATCCCATAAATATCAACTCCTTGTTCTCGTGGTCATTTGCAAAACGACGAATGAAGTCTAGTTGCCGAGAGAATACCTCAGATGAGAATGCAATATACATTAATTGTTCAGCAATTCTCCCATCTGCAGTATCCACTTGACTGCATTTTACGCTGAAAATAGATCTTCAACTGGATCTTGTAATAGTCTCACAAGAAACCACAGCAAAACAACTCAGCTATTGCCCCAAAGTTGAAGCAAACAATTCTTGATGAAACAATAGAAGTTGTCGTGTTACTGGCTTCAGGCGATAATAAAATGGTGAACTGGTGGTGGTATTTTGGTATACGAAACGACATCGGAGGTATAAGCCCTCATAAACAAGCTGATACGATCTACGTGTAACGATGTTTCCAACAAAATTAGAGGGAAACTGCAAACGACGCCCCTCTTGCCGACAGTTGCCAACCCCCGTCGCTTGTTCGTCTCCCATTGAAGTAGTCCTCTGCATTTGGTGCTACGATAGTGGACAGTTTTGGGAGGATCAGAACCTGATGAAACCCTTCATTGGCAATGTTGAGAGGAGTTTTCGGGGGATATACGATGCCTGACTGTAATGAAAGGCCTACACCAGACAGTTGCGCTGTATTATTTTTACGTCCCAAGCACCAAGGCACAAAAATAATATTTGCCCGGAAAGCAGTCATTGGAGTTGCTTCTTTGATGATTGATCCGTTTGATTTCCTCCCACAAAGGAATTAATGCTAATTCATATTGACTTATCAACAGCCAATGAATCATCATGCACCACATGCTGTCACCTAACCCTTTCATTTCCGCTGGCTGTTACCGTGCAAAGCATTCTGCCGTAACTAAACAAACGTATCTATATGAAACAACAGTGGGAGCAGTCGGACGTCGTGAGACACAGTCGTTAATTAAAGTGCCTTCCTTTGTTCGACTTAGATCGATCGATTGTTGCCTCTGACCGCTCCCCGGAACCAAGAAAAACAATATCGTGCCACGCTCACACCTTTTCCCATTTATTCTCGAGACATTTACCCTTTTTTTCGTTTTCAATTGCTCGCCAGCGCGACAATGTGTTCACTTTCGTAAAGTTTTTTTGCTTTATTTTTGGTCGTTCGAGACAACAAAAATATGAGAACCTAGTAAAAAGAGGAATGGTGGAAAATCAGGATAATTAAATTATGGTGGATATGCTGTCATCGTGAGTATGATTTACAAACACTGCAGTAACCCCACCACCTGATGTTTGCTAAAATAGATTAATGTCGTCATATATTAGTTAATACATGTGGAGTTCTGGAAACAGGGTGGCATTTCGCGTTTCCCCCATGTAATATTGACAGGAATATCGTTGACATCGTGCAAACGAAAATTGGGGTACGCACGTCACACTGTCAGATGGTCATTCAGCGGGTGTATAGTGTACTGAGGTATTTTTAAATCCTTTGTTTGTCAATATTAATTCATAATCATCGCAGACAATTCTCCGGTTGACATACAATATCGCGACTAATTTCACTTCAACCGGCACGACTGGAGGAAATCCTGCATGAGGAATATTAAGCAGGCAGAGGGATAGTGTATCCTGCATATTCCAACTGCGTCGCAGTTGAAAGCGAAGCATTCAATGTCGTGTAACAGAAATAAAAGAACCAAATAAAAACGACAATAGATGGGGCGAAACAACTTATGAGCAATTATGAAAATTGAAGCGTGTTCACGAAATCAAACAACAGTCAAAGAGGATGAAAAATACAGTTCTGTAATTAGTTTTGCCTCCATCAATGCATTTCAACGAGCACTCGTCTCATCAATATAAGCTAACCCTCAAGTAAAATTCTATCGACCGCCACCTGAAACCCCTCCGGACATTACAAACAAACACCCTCGCCATCATCACAGAATCGCAGAGTGGCTGCTGCCCATGAGCCCCAGACTAAAAAGTAAAACCAGTCCTAAGTTAAACTCTATACCCTACCACTCCTCTCTCTGTAAACCCCCCACATTCACCTTTTTAGCATGCATTCTCCCTCTGGTCGTTTTCCCGTCATACATGTTCCATCTACGAGAGCGAGACACACGAGCAACGGCATACGTTAGCAGACGGCTTTCCCGAGTTTTGTTTGGACAAATATGTGATTACAAAGTTTCGCATAACTCGAAATTCTGTGTTTTAACAAACAATTTATCGAGCAAACAGTCCAATCTGTAGAAGGTAGATAGACTGGGAAAAAAAACATTTCTGGAAGAGTTGTTAAAAAATGATTATATTGGAAATCGTACCACGTAAAGAGCTCAAAGGTGCCAACGTGACCTTTGCAGGTGCTGTCTGAAAACTTTGTAGATAAGGTCCCTTCGTTATCATCCTACTGGGTTACCTTCGCTCGGTTGGCATAACGCACAACCGCGCTTGGAAAGCTGCTGAACACACACTGGACGAAGCAAGCTTTACTTACGACCTTTCCCCCTGCTATCAACCACTCCCCCCCCCCCCCCCCCC